>NC_072483.1:24785000-24795000 GCF_027574615.1 Eptesicus fuscus
TCTAAATACAAAATCTTCAAAAAATCATCAAAACCAATAATGAAAAGCCACATTTAATATGACATTATGCAAAAGATTACATTTAAAATGAATTATATTTTGTGATTAAAAGAAAATATATAAAGAAATAAGAAAGAAGAACCATTTATTTTATAGAAAAAGATATTTTTTTCTTAACAAATCTTGACCTTATAAAGGAAAATATTACATACATGCCTATAACTATGCTACATGTATGAAATAGTTTCCTTCTATATGGAAATGCATAGCTATGCAACATCTTACTCTATATTAACATATGTTCCTCTCTATAAATTATTCTTTCATAATATTAAATGACTATAGTTAATTTCTATATATAATATGATACATATGTATACGTATGTTTTTATATGTGTGAATGGGGTTCATCATCAACACAGACATTATAACTCAGAAAGACAAAATAAAAATATTGAGTGGGTAGCCAAATTCTAATCATTTTAATAAAAGGGATAGTAAGTGCCATCTGTTTAATGTAAAAAAAAAGTGATAAATGCATATATATATCTAGTAAATTGAAACCATGGAATAATTAATATAAAATAAAATATATATAAGATGTCAACATATTTCATTAGGGTGGGATTGACTTAAACACCTAGTATCTACATAATAATACGAAATAAGAACCAACAAAATCTATACCACCAATATTTTTTTAAATATGTTCTAGTTTACTTAGTGGGTAAAACAAAATTCCTTAGTTTTCTCTACTGATTTTTATAGCTCTCCTTCTCTTAGGCAATGCTCTTTTCTTGCAAATAATTTTTATGCATATTTGCATTGAATTTCATTGCCTTGTGCAAATGTCTTATAGCTTTCATTAGTCCATTGTAGGGCTTACATTTGCCAAGCTGACAAAATGCTACCAACATTCTACTCATATATGAATAACTTGGGCTCTCCACTTTGAGACCATCACCATCTCCTTCATTATTCTCCTTGTTCCCCCTTTTAATTGCCTATCATTTGGAAAATATTTAGCATCTTTATCTATACTTAGGAAATATCTTAATTTCTTCTCTTTATAAAGCTCCTTTAAAATTCATTTCTTGCCAGTTCCTTCCATCCTTTAATATCTCCTTTCCTGGAATACTGTTTTCTTAAAAATTAATGTAAAGATATAAAGAAAAATATAGAAGCATCTTACTCTGTCACACCTCAAGAAATGTTCCTTGATATGCAATATATTTAGGTCAATATTTATAAAAGGAAATGTAGGAGCAAAAATATTCAATGATACTACATTTTATAAATATTATGTGTAGTTTTATGTATATAATAATATGCCTATCATTTAAACTTTTATTTTATCTTAGTCTGCATTCAAAAAGTAAACTCCAAAATATATTGATATTTACAACACACTTTTATAATTTTAATAGAAAAGTTTTATACTATGAAATGGCATGATAAAATAGTTTATCATTTCACCTCCAAACCTAGAATGAAGACAAATCTTATGATATTTATATTTATTTTGAGAAAGGAATAACTTGCTAGGCTTTTAGAAAGGCCTGAAAGAGATTGATTTAATGTGATTTTGGTTTTCAGATGAGAACCAAAAGGAACAAAACTTTAAAGGTTACTTTTAACAGTTCAAGTTTCCTATAAAATCACAGTTCTGATCATATCAAATGATTAATCTAGGACATTGTGGGCATTAACAATTTAAAAATCAACAAAAGATGTAAGATAATTTACTAAGCACTAAAGACAATACAAAGAAGTATATGACAGTCTCTCTTTAAGAGTTTTAAACAAGGACATTGGTTTCTTACCCTTTGAGATAGTGTGGAAGGACCTGGAGAGTATTATGCTAAGTAAAATAAGCCAGTCAGAGAAAGACAAGTATCACATGATCCCACTCATATGTGGAATCTAATGAATAAAATAAACTGATGAAAAAATGGATCCAGAGCCCTACCCAGTTTGGCTCAGTGGATTGAGTGTTGGCCTGTGGACCAAAGGGTCCCGGGTTTGATTCCAATCAATGCATGTACCTTGGTTGCAGGCTCAATCCTTGGCCCTGGTCATGATATGTGCAGGAGGCAACCAATTAATGTGTCTCTCTCACATAGATGTTCTCTCTCTCTCTCTCTCTCTCTCTCTCTCTCTCTCTTTCGCCACCCCTTCTCTTCCACTCTCTCTAAAAGTCAGTGGAAAAATATCCTTGCCTGGCTGGCATAGCTCACTGGTTGAGCATCGACCTATGAACTAGGAGGTCACAGTTCAATTCCTAGTCAGGGCACATGCTCGGGTTGTGGGCTTGATTCCCAGTAAGGGGCATGCAGGAGGCAGCAGATCAATGATTGTCTCTCATAATTGATGTTTCTATCTCTCTATCCCTCTCCCTTCCTCTCTCTGAAATCAATAAAAAATTTTTTTAAAAAGAAAATATCCTCAGTGAGAATTAACAACAACAAAAAAATAGATCCAGAGACATAGAAAGATGGAACAGACTGAAGAATCTCAGAGAGAAGTAGGCATGGTGGTGGGGAGAGATTAACCAAAGAATTTATATGAATACTAGTGTCCTGGTGCACAGATTTGTGCACATTGAATGAAATTAATTAGAAGAAATATTTTAATGTTGCTATTCACCCTTTCTCCATAATAGAAGTGTCAACCAAATTCACCATCAACAATGACAGATTGAAACTTACATGTGCAGTTGGTGTCAGCAAGGGCTTTATATGTATCCTGCATGCGTGAGTCAACTTAACCATATATATATATACACACACACACACACACACACATACATACACACACACACTAGAGGCCCAGGGCACAAAATTTGTGCACTGGGGGGGTGGTGTCCCTCAGCCCAGCCTTCACACTCTCCAATCTGAGACCCCTCGGGGGATGTCCAACTGCTGGTTTAGGCCCGATCCCTGTGGATTGCTGGCTCCCAACTGCTCACCTGCCTGCGTTCCTGATCACACCCTAACCACTCCCCTGCCAGCCTGATCAACACCTAACTGCCCCCAACTCCAGCCTGATCTCCCCCAACAGCCCTCCCCTGCTGGCCTGATTGCCCACAACTACCCTCCCCTGCTAGCCATCTGTGGTGGCCATCTTTGACCACATGGGGGCAGCCATCTTGTGCGAGGGTGTGAGGGTAAATTTGCATATTACCTCTTTATTATATAGGACTAGAGGCCCGGCGCATGAAATTCATGCACAGGTACAGTCCCTAGGCCTGACCTGCGATCAGGGCCATCTTCCCCGGCTGCCAGGAGCCAGCCCTGCCCCCCACCACCACCTACCCCCAGTTTGCCATCGCGTGATCAGAGCCTGCCGGCTGGGGGTGGAGCCAAGAGGTTGGCCATTCTGCCCGCTCGTTGGCCCCGCCTCTGCCATGGTTGCCCTCTGTTTTTGGGGCGACTGGTGGGGCAGGGGCCTTGGCCTGGTGCCACCTGTGTCCCCTGCCACCCACCCCCGGTTCCCCATTCGCCATTGGGAATGGAACCTGCTGGCCGGGAAAAGGGACCAAGAGGTGGTCAGTGCACCTCATAGTGACTGGTCGAGCGGTCATTCTGGTCATTCCACCATTAGGGGCAATTTGCATATTTCCCTTTTATTATATAGGATAGATAAACTTGCTTAATTAGACCTGCTTTCTGATTTAGCTAAACTTTTTCCAGCCCAGTGAAGCACCCCAACTTCTCTTTCAGGTAATTGTCAGCAACAATAAATATAAATGTCAACATGAAGCAGATTATTCCTATAGATCACACAGGGAGAACAAAGGGTAAAATATTTAACTGTAGCAGTGTTTGACTATATTCTGTGAGAAAACCTGAAGTCATTTTCAAGTTCCGCCATTTGTTACTTTTTGTCAGTTGGGTCAAGTTTCTAAATTTCTAAATCTCCGTTTTCCAGCTCATGAAAAGAAAATAGGATTCTACCGAGTATCCTATTTACTTATTCCAGGACTTCTGTGAGGATCAAATAAGGTGAGGCATATGAAAATGCTTCACAAACATTTGGTTAAATTGTAAAATGTTTGCACCTGGCTATAAAGCAAGTCAGGTTCCTGGGCTGAAGAAACTCTAAGGAGGCTAGTCGATAGGAAGAGGAAGCCAGGTGTTTCTATGTGACGTTATTACCCTGCTCCCACAGCGACTGTTTCTGGGCTGGGCTGGGCTGGGCTGTGGCCTGCATTTGCGCCATTGGGCCTTGGCAGGGTTGGCTGCGATTTGGTGGGGTGTAGCTCCAGGGTGGTGGAGGGGCCTGTATCCCACTTAGGTGAAGCAGAGTGTTGGTTTGTCAATGCCAGGTCCGTGGTGCCCTTTATTTTTAAATGGCCAGTGCGCATCATGGCAGCTCCTGCATTGAGCCCCTGGTGGTCAGTGCATATCATAGCTACTGGTTGGACGAATGGACATTTAGCCTTTTATATAGAGAGATACGCATAATCCATGGACACAGACAATGGTGTGGTGGCAGCCTGGGGGTATGGAGGAGATGGACGGGGTGGATGGGGGGAAAAAGGGACATCTGTAATATTTTCAACAATAAAGATAATTTAAAAGAAAAACATGAGGCCTGAATTTTATTTCAGGTCTACCTCTTACAGACTACAGAAATATAAAAAAGCTTTACATTTCGGGGCCTCAGTATCCTCATCCATACAATTATAGCATTTGCCAAATGATTTCTAGCATATTGGTCACCTACATAACATTGTGACTATGTGAACCTGGAGAGACAAACTGAAGAGGTAAATAACAAAGAATTAAGTTCCAATAAGTAGCACAATGCAGATGTCTCTGGAAAGTACAAAATTAATTACCAAATAAGTGGTTCAGGCAATCCTTGAAGCCAGGATGAACACTTATATGGATTCTTAATGTTTTATAATTTAAATTTTTCATTGCCTAATTTTGATGCATAATTTGAAACACATTTTAGCCAAATTAAGTTGAGACATTAGCAATGGGAAACATTTCAAATAAAGGCCTCTAAGCAAAGTTTTGTAACATCCCTCATGTCTCAGGACAATGCCATGAGAAATGCCATGGCCATCTACCATGTTAAGGTCCCAGAATTGCAGAGAAAGGAGCTATATCTATGAACACTGGGAAGAAAGTAACAGAAGTGAGTTACAAAAGCAAACAAAAATGTACTGCAGATTGAATTAGATTTATCAAAGTCCTTGAAGGTGGTTTCTGATCTCTAGTTGAATCTTTAGCACTTTGATATGTCACCTATTAAGCTGCAGAGAGACATATGCTAATTCCTATGTGTATACGAAGTCTCCAAATAATTATTATGTTATTCATCAACAGTATCACAAACATTATTTATTAAGAGAGACCTCTGTATTTTTTCAAAGGGAATAGTAAATACTCTTATGGCAAATGACCTATTGTAGAATTGGAAATGACGACTTTGTCAGAAGTTGCATTTCTTGGATGAAGCATAAAGCAGAGATCTTGATGTTAATGGTCATGGATGATACTGTGTTACCATCTGTTAGGAATTATTTACCAGGGTTTTTCTGACCAAATTCCAATTTAAGGGGCTCCATTTATTGGTCCAAACTTACCCTCTATCTTAATTATTAATAGTGTCCATCTTTACTATTTATCATCTGTTATAAGATACATGGACTTTTATGGACTTAGATAAGATTCTTTAAAATTCTACTTCCTCTTTTTGTAGGTACTCATCTTTTCCTGATGGAATTTTGGAATTTCTACCACGGGTTCTTAAACAATATTCATATCAGTCTTCCTTACTCATTTTAAGCCACACTCCTGGGGCTGGCTGCCGCAGACAATGTTTTAAAATACAAATTGCTTTCATAATTGGCCACTGTCTCCTCCATGACTCCCATAGCCTTTAGGAAAAAGTTTGAACTCTTCACTATATCTTTCAAAGTTGTCCATGATATGAGTCCTGCTGATCTCTTTAGACTTTTAACCTATGGATGCATCTAAGTACTATCCATCTTGGGAGCATACCTACAGTTATCAAACTTTGCCCTTTTGACTTTGTTGGCCTTTTACAAACTATTCTGTTTACAAACTTTTACAAACTTTTCTGTTTACAAACTTTTACAAACTATTCTGTTTACAAACTTTTATGTAGCTACAGCTCCTATTTTTTCTGTCATTGAACTCTTTATTATATTCCCAATGGAGGACATGTCCTCCAAAAGACAATTCCTAATGACTCTCCTCAAAGTATTGGCAGACATGTCCTTCTTATGTGCTCCCATAATACCTTGAACTATCACAATTACATACTGGAGTGAAATTGTCTGTTTGCTTTTCTCCCTATCCAATTTGAATATGAACTTTAAGTTCAGGAATTAGGATATATCCTTTTTGTACTCCCAAAGTCCAAGCTATTGTGTGGCAAAAAGGCAGTATTTGGCTTAGTTGACCTCTCTGTTCCTGAAATATCATCTTCTTTTGACTTCTGTGATATTATGCTCAGTTCAATTTTTATTACACCTGTGTTATAAAAATGAAGATCAAAAACCAATAATAATCAGGACATTTGTTATACGCTTCATAAGAAAAATAATTTTTTACCTTAAGGTCAAAATTGTAGTGTTGATAATTTACTTAAATACCAAAAATTATGCATTTCAGGAACATGTTTTTTTTTCTGTGTTTTTTTATTAGAGAATTTGATTAATGTATTCTTGAATATTACTATAAAAATGAAATCCTTATATTTCAGTTTATTATTCATAGATTCTTCTAGTAGACTTACAGAGAGTCAATTCAAATAAATTTAAAGGCAAAATTGCAAATAATTTTTAAAATTTTAGTTGAAAAATATTAGTTACATAACTATTTATTTCTCCTGTAATCTAAAATAAAACTATAATGTGTTACTGAGAGTCTGTCTTTGGAAACTTATGACCTAATGTTTACTGGATTGTCTTATGGATATCTTTTTAAAGATTCATATTCTTCACCTAATTGGCAGGTTTGCTCCACTTGCAATCACCTCTAAAAATGCTTATTGTAGCCAAGATGAAGTAGTAATGCTGTTTAGTTTTATTGTTTGTTTTTAAATAGAATAAGACATAGCAAAAACCCACTTCAATTGATTAGACATTTCACAGCAGTCTTAATTCCCTTAATTTCTTTTTTATTTCCTGGGTAATGCATGCCTGTGTTTGCGATGTTAGCCTCTTCACTATTTGTAGAGACTAAATCAGGGGAAAAAAATTATTTTGTTTTATCAGCTCCTCTACCTTTGCAGTCAATAAATTATTTCTTCCATCTCTTCAAGATTCTGACCTCTTGCACTTCCTACAGTTGCAAAATGTCATTTTATTTATCTTTATCATGCTCACAATTTTTCCTTCATTTGCCACCTTTCCTTTCTTATCATTTTTGTACCCCCTTCACTTCATTTTATAATTTTCCTCATCCTGTTTTGAGTCTCATGCAACTTATCCAGCATATTGCTCTTCCTTATTCCTGATTGTTTTTGCATTTTCTTGTTCATACTAATTGGCTCCATTTTTATTTCTCATATATTTATTACTAAATGGCATTCATTGCCTTTGGGCATACATTAATTTATCTTTTAAGACTTTCCATTTGCTCTGTGTCTTTCTTTATAATATGTCTTTTGGCAACCTCCATTTTACTTCACTTTTTTTTGTATTTTTTGTTGTTGCTTTTTAATATGCCTTCATATCTATAATTCATGCTTTATTGTTAGTAGGGTTTATAAAGTAAACCACTGTATGTTTGTCATAACCAGCATTAATTTAGATGGTCTAAAAATAGGTTTGGATTCACTGTACTACAATTTGTCAGCCACCTTATTTACAGCCATATTATAATATTTAACTAAATAATAATTAGAAGCTAATTTTGTAATTTGAAAGGACTATAGACATTATAACTTATGTACCAGAGGTCAAAAAAGGGGAGTGTGTTGAAAGGTGAATAAAAAAGGTGAAAGTTAACTTATTTCAAGATAAATATATTTAGACCTTTTAAGGTATTTAACTGATAAGAAACATCAGATTATAACTGATATAAATTACATATATAATTATAAACTTTACACTTCTTTATGCACATAATAAGGTTACATTTAAAAACCAGGTATACCTTCAGTAAGAAAACCCTTGAAAAGCAGGAAATTTAATGAGGCGAATAAAGTGTACCAAATAAATTACAGTGCAATGTGATAAATATTGTAAGATTAAAAAAGAATTATACTTAGTGTGCGATGGAAGCAAAGGGATATACGAAGTATCTCAGGAGACCTCCTAGAGTAAATGACATTCTAGCTGAGTATCAAGAAACATACATTACACCAGGAGATGAGGTGAAGGAAGTCTTTAGAGACCTTATTCCATGATACCATTGAAAGGTAAGCTTCAAAAGGAAGAGTGGCAGTAAATGAAATAAAAAGTAAGTTTGTTTTACTAAGAAATTTGCATTTTTCTGTGGTTCAGTGTGAGTCATTTTAAGTAGAAAAGTGGCATTATCTGATTCACTTTGGAAAGAGAATTCTAGGACAGATGAAGAGACTATAAGTGTAGATTCATCAATAACTTTTGGGTGGTAAAATAATAATATTGATGAGAGCGATTGAGAATCCAAACTGAGGCAGAAACTGAATGAATAATCAGAAAATATGAGTCATTTAAAGGGTTCAGTAAAGAGAACTGGAACCACTTGGGCAGAGGTGCAGGAGAAATGAAGGGAGTCAGCACTTTTTGTAGAATTCAGGACCCCGCACTTAATGTAAATTAGAAAAATAAAGCTTTGAAATAGCTGTCTATTCAGTTCAATTTCACCCACATAGGTTCTCCAAAATTCCATTAACTACTATCTCATGACAGTAGTTAATGAATTATGATTAACAATTGATTGAGTTAAATGTATAATCAACAGGGAAAATAAAAATAGCTAAATATTGGATTACTACTGTATTGTATAAATGAATAGTGACACATCTAGACTTCCTAACATGCCACTAGAGAGCCCCCAAAAAGCAGTAAAAAAATATTGCACAGATATTCAGGCAAAATGAACACTGATGGTAGTAAATTCTAAAAATGGCAGAATTCGGTTCTAAATCAAATGCAATTTTCACATTTACATACTATGTTCGAAAGTATCTTATCACTATGTTTATAGTATATTGTTCAGCTCATTTCCATAATCTAATTCAGTGATACTTATGCTCTTCAAATAGTATTCACTGGTCATATTTTATCTCTTCTTTATTCTAAACTGTGGTTCTGTGAACTATAGACCACATCATTGTAAATATCACAAATATTATGCCAATTTCCTTAAAATGTCAAATGATGTAAAGTTTATTTTCTGCTTTTTCTTAGGAGAACCAAATCAGACAAACCTTTGAGCTCAAAGGTAGATTTTAATATATTTTAATTACATGCATATTTTTAAATCCCTAAATTTAATAAAAATAGTCATTTTGAGAAGGTAATCATGTAATATAAAGCTATTGATTTTAAACAGACTTCACTTTGGTCAACTTTCTCATCATGACCTGCAAAATTTTCAACATAATTGCTGGTTGAATTTTCAGTGAGTAATGCGGTATTTGTTCCAAAGCTATAACATACAATTTATTCATGTTATTAATTTACTAGAGGCCTGGTGCACAAATTCGTGCATGGGTGGGGTCCGGTGGCCCACCCCAATGGGGACCCATTGGGCTGGGCTGGTGGCGGGGGGAAGGTCCGCAGGCGGTTGGCCGGCCAGCCCCGCCCCCAATCGGGGTGGGGTTGCTGATTGGGGACCAGGCCAGCCGAAGGGGGGCAGGAGGGCGATCGGGGCCCAGATCAGGATGGTTGGCTTGCGCATACGTGTCATAGCCACCAGTCATTCCGGTCGTTCTGGTTATTCTGCCATTCCAGTCACTGGGCTTTTATATATACGGTATAGATTACCAGTAAAACAATGATTATAACATCTTGAAATTATATTAG
>NC_072483.1:25110000-25212500 GCF_027574615.1 Eptesicus fuscus
GATACAATCAGCCCAGGCCCCATTAAGCCATCAGTGTCCACCTGTGATAAAGATGGCCATTTGTTTTCTTAAAGCCCACTTAATGTCTGCTTAACTCAATTTGTCAGGAAATGTAGAACAATTTCCTCACAGCCTGAAATTTGGTAGTGGTTCAAAGTCAAAAGGCCAGGTCTAGTCCTATTCAAATGATATAATAAACAGTCTTCAAATCGAAATCTCCCTTGAGGAGCTGATGTTTACTTTAAAAAAAATTACGTTAGCTGGAAAAGAATAACATTTGCATCCTTTATTGTTTTGTGTTTTTTTTTAATTTCTAAAGTCCTGGAATATGTCTACTAGTGAAAAGGGCCATTGCTTGATTATATGAGAAAATAACTTTATTCTCTTTTTAAATTCAGCCACAAATTGGTTTTAGAAAGAACAGAAGAGCCTTTGCAAAGCATCAGTTCCTTACTATAGCATTTGCTTCCAGCCTCTTTAAGGAATCCCATTGTAATATGCACAAATTTACTTTTTAGTCTAATTTAATTTAAAATGTTCTCCATATTACTTACATGTCTAGCCATTTGTTGGAGATTGGTATTACCTTTTTATATCCCTTGAAAGAGAAAACTAAATGATGGTTTTTGAAAATATTTTATTTTTAAAATTATATTAATCAATTTTGGAGTAATGTAAATGGAGGCTGACTTTTCCCCCTTCCTAATAATTCATTTTGAATCACATGGCCAATTACATATGCTTAAATATAACCTGTTGTCATCTCGAGGACTGAGGACCAAAGGATTCAAAAGACATTTCTAAGATTAACCAACAGGGGGCTCTCTTAAATATTCCACATACAGTTGCTTCCTACCATTCCAAATTCATAGCCCATATAAATCAAACACCAATTTTGAATAAAATTTAAAACAAAACAAAAAAAATTTGTTTGTCCAACAACTTCTACATTCAGAATAGTTAATTTTTGGTTTCTTGTGTTTCTGCTTAGTAGAAGTGGGAGCTGACTCCTGATGCTAACTCTACAGAATAATTTCTCAACCCACTATGCATATAAGGTGAACTAAGAACTGAGTCAATTATCTGGATAATTTGATCAAGATATTAATTAGGCAACTAATATGTACATAAAAAATGAGGCAAAGGTGAAGTTTAGGGATATAGATTATCTGGATACTATCTCATTTCTCAACTCTTCTTTATATGTAGAGAAAGTGTTAACAAATGTTGTTTCTAAAAGAGAAGAGAAATTGCTGTGACTTAAAGGGGTAGGTATGGGAATAAAATGCCTATTTCAATATAAGATGAATAGCAGCCTATTTTTTGACTTAGAAATATTATCATACAATCTCATCTGTGAACTAATGTTGTGTTTATAGGTTTTATTCTCCACACTTCAGAGGTTCAGTTCAATAGGCAGTATAATTCCCTAAGGAAAGATTTGATTGAGGAAGAATCAGAAATTAGAATATGGAACTAGAATATACTTATATATATATGGCAGTACACAATACTTGGTCTTTTTTCGGGTTGCAAGTATATATTCCTAGGGCTCTTGACATTTTCTGTTTTCTCCCTGCCAGTACCCTACACCCACTATTTTCTCCCAGGAGAAGAAAGTGTCAAACTCTGACTTTGCTTTCTTGATTATGGAATATATTCACTAAATAAAAGATTAACTGCAACAAAAATACTTAGAGGAAAAGGCAAGTATATTATTTTCCTAGAAAGGGTTTGATCTTTGAAAATAGTTTATTTTTCTGTGCATATTACAACTAATAGTTGCCATCTATACCAAACATAAATAATTATTTTTATTAACAAGTTTACACATACTCATTATGAAAATTTGGAAAATGCATTTAAAAATGGGTGGGAAAGTGATCCATAATCCTATTATCTATATACATAAAAGGCTAATATGCAGGAGTTCGACCAGGAGATCGGGAGTTCGATTGCTCACTATGGTGCTTGCTGACCACCAGGAGCGGCGCAGAATGAAAGAATGCCCTGGCTGACAGCTGGCAACCGGGGAAGGGAGGCCCTGGCTGACAGCTGGCAACCGGGGAAGGGAGGCCCGGCCGGCAACCAAAGGCCCTGATGGGCCCTGATCACCGGCCAGGCCTAGGGACCATACCTGTGCACGAATTTTGTGCACCAGGCCTCTAATTAAAGATAACTTATTATGGGTTAATATTTTGGTATATTTTCTAGTAGTAATTTTAATTAACTTCTTAGCAAAGCTATAATTATATGGTACTTAAGCAATTGTATGAATTTACTTTAAATTGTCTGTTTTAACAGATTACAAAAATAATAAGTATTTATTAAAGCTAACTTGAACTGAAAAGTAAAGAAAATGAAAATCACTCTGAATTTACCATATTTTTGGGATAGTTTCATCTTCTTGTGCTATATTTTTTTCCCCTAGCCTACTTAATTTAAAAACTTATACAACATAGGAAATTTATATATAATATTTATCATTGCTTTGTTTTTTAATCTTGATCACTTTAATTGCCCCCCAACTCAGTTTTTAAAATACAATTATTACAGAAATAAAGTATTTTTAGCAAAGATTCTTAGTGATCAATAGGAGTAAATATTCTACTGATCTCAGAAGATTTGATTTCAAGAGGGAAAGAGAAAATTTATTTAGTAACTCTCCAATGCAATGATCCAATAATGGTGTTTGCTACCAAATACCAGAACTGAATAGCACCAGTCATCATTTTACATAGTCATTATATGTTCCCAGAGCTTTCACCTGAGTGGTGAAGAGTGGACTACAAGAGAACCATTTCCTGCTACTAAGAATGCAATGAAAGCCAGAAATAATCCAATGGGGCCTTCTGATTTTGGGGTCCAAATAAGTAAAGAAGATACTTGGTTTTGTTTATAAGGTCTCTATTCTTGAGTTATAAATTTTGATTCATCATTTGGTAGTCTTATATAAGCCTTCAAGTAAACTTTGCAAGAAAGCAGTGTTACTATGAATCTTTGAACAGATGAGAATATCTTTCTGTTAGCTTTACATGCAAAAGATCATTTAAATATGCATACAGTTTGAGGGCCACAATGCCCCCTCATAAACAGTAGATATTGCTTTGTTTTTACTTTAGAATGTAGTAAGATAAGTCTGAGGAAAGCCTGGTTGTTTACTTACTTAGTCTTATTTTTGTTTGAATATTTGTAAGATAGTACTTGATTTTTTATCATTCACAGTTTTGTCAAGATACATCAAAATAGTGCATTGACACCTGATGTTTTCTTGGAACCTAGCTATTATTTTTATTACTGAGATAGTTTTTTTTTTTTCACTCACAGAAGTTATCTTTAATTTTGTCCTTGATTGTTATACATTTTTCAAATGTTCTGGTTTCCTCAAGTATACTTATAATCCTACCTAATAATAGACAAATATGCAAATTGACCATACCTCCGACACACCCACAAGCCACACCCACCATCCAATCAGAGTGAGTATGCAAATTAACCCATCCAAGATGGCTACAGCCACAGAGAGCAAGGTTTCCCAGGCAACAGAGGGAAACAAGCTTTCCGCCAGCCGTTGCAGGCCTAAGCCTCCACTCAAGCTACAAAGTTTCAATTATAGAAGGTAAACAAATTCAAACAGAAATGGTGTCAGAATGGAGCTTGAGAGAGCAGGCCAGGGTTGCCACAGGCAACAGGGGAAGCAAAGCTTTCCGCACACCCTGGCTGGGACCACCCGCTTAAGGCAACAAAGTTTCAATTATAACCCCAACACAAATGGCTGCCGCCACGGAGGGAGCCCCAGGCTTGGCTCCACTCCAGGCTACAAAGTTTCAATTGTAGAAGGAGAATAAAATCCAGATACCAGGGCCTCTGCTTGGGTTGCCAGGAGGCGTGGCCCGCCTGCAAACCACCACAGGCCTCTCGCTCAGGCTGCCCCACGCCCTAAGGGAACCCCACCCTGATCAGGGACACCCTTCAGGGCAAACCAGCTGGCCCCCACCCCTGTACCAGGCCTCTATCTTACCTAATAAAATGGTAATATGTAAATTACCATCACTCTGCTATGCCCAGGATTGGGCCAGAGGGAGGTGCAGGGGGCGGGACTCAGGGTGACCGGGGTAGCCGATTGGGCTGGCGGGACGCTGAGCTTGCGTCGCCCCCGGCGGCGCAAGCTCAGCGTCTGCGCCATGGCTGTGCTGCGGAACAGAAGGGGCCTCTGGGGCAGCGAGCTCATGTCCTGCCATGGACCATCAAAAGTGGGGGAGCTGGGTGCCTGTCTGCTCCAGCACCAGCGAACAGGCACCCAACTCCATTGCGATTGAAAGCGAAAGCGTGTAGGGGACCCTACACGTGCATGATTCAATCATGCATTGGGCCTCTAGTTATAGATAATCCCTCAATTCTTTGACTTCCAGCAGGTCTCCTTCCTATCATTTTTTGTGTCCACATTCTAAGAAGCTTCTCTAGTTTGTTATCCATATAACTGACCTATTTTTTTGCAGTGATAATTGGGCCTTTAATGCAAAATTTAATTTTGTTTAGCATTTTTAGTTTTCACACTGTCTTCCCTCACCATCTACCTCCTTATCATCTTATCCTAGTATCTTTTCATCTTACCCTGTTCTCTCCTATGGCTTGCTAATCCTTTTCATTAAACTCCTTGATGATTCCAATTCTATTGAAGATGCTAAAGTGTTTCCTAATTGCCTCCTGGTCATTGTGAGATTTCTGTACTTCTGAGCATTGTTCTCTTATTCAAAATGATTTTTTCATAGGTCATGCATTGTTTAAAATTTTATGTTCACTCATCTTAAAAGATGGAAATTTATCTAGTATTCTATGCAAATTTCCTTTTACCCTCTGCTTCCATTCTAGTCTAATTCTTGTTTTGGAGCAATACCTAGATGATAAATTGATCAGCACAGCTCTTATATGAATTATTATCTAGCATATTTATTGTCTTGTGGCCTTACTATCATCGAATTTTCTCCTGCCATATTCCTTAACTCACTGGTACTCTAAAAGATGAAATACATAAAACATTAGAATTCCAAGAATGTATTCCTAATAGAATTTTGCTGGTCTCCACCCCTCCTGTGTTTTACATATGGAACTACAATTCCTATGTTGATATAGGCCATTATCAGGGCATCCTTATCTGCTTTCCACTCACAATCTCCTAGGCCATTTTATGGAAATTCCTAGGAATATACCTCTAAAGTATTGCAGGTAAAAGAGACATCTTCGTCTTCGTCTATAGTTAGAAAGGGGGACAACTGGTGAGAAAGTGAAGGAGGAAAGCATTCACCTAATTAACAGCGTTAGCTTGTAGGATAGTGCTGCCCAGTCTTTCAGGTTGGCGTGGACCTTAAGTCTTTGGTTCTGAAATCTGGCAGCTGAAGAAAGATAAGGATAGTTCTATCTGCTTTCAGAAAGGCAAGTTGTCTGGTTCAGTAGTTCAAGAGCACAGCTGGTCCCACCACTGGCATTTTTCAATTAAGTTCACTTTGTCTTGAAGGAAATTACTCTTTTAACTTTTTGTCATCACATTGACTGCCAGCCCCTGTTTATTTTAAGAATTCTAGTCTATTTTCTTGTCTTGGAGCATATTTATCTACAAGTTCCAAGAGCTGGTTTAGGTGTTGCCAACCAGATGCTATTTTAAACCGAAAGTCAAGATTTGCATCTCCTTTCTCTAGAGGGCATCACGCTGAAAGTGGGCATTCAAATTCTCCCTTGGGGTGTGACCTCTGCCTATGACTTCTTTACATTTGCATCTTTATCTGGAAATGGTGACAGACCTGAGAAGAGGGTATTTATTTTCAGTCCTGTTATTTGCAAGCCCTTTGAGCTTCTACGAAGATACTTAGAATCACAAAATGCAAATCAATCATGTGTCATAATGGTAAGTTTCAAAATATTTTTTCCGTTTGGGGGGTTTTATTCTTTCATTATCTAAACTACACCTTGGTTCTTTATAAAAAGAATTTTGTACTTTACACCATAGGAACAAAGTTTCTATTGGCTTGAATTGCTGGGAAAGAGGTGTGTGAATGGCCCCAAGTTATACATTTGCAGAGGAAATATCATCCAGATGCTCAAGTAAGCCTTTTCTTGGCAGACAACTGAGAACCATGCCGAAACTAGGCTTAAAAGCTGTAACAAAAGAATTCCACAATCCCGTACCTTTGGAATGGACATTAATTAAAAGAAACAGTCCTTTCCCCCGTGATCAGAGTTTTAACTACTATTAATCAGAGTTCACCACACAATTAACACTTTGAACTATGATTAGCAATTGGAAATCATAGCCAGACATGTTGAGGTTAGAATGGGGAATGGACATAATCTGTTACCCAACTCGGTGTCCCTCATCTTTTTAAAAGAAGGGAGAAAATTAAGCACTCCAGTCCTAAGGAATTGGGCAGATTTTGTTTTCGGGGAGGTGTTTGCCATTACATATTGCACATAATGTATGGCACTGTTAGGAGGGAAAAATTGGAGTCGGAGTGGCTGGAAAGTTAGGTCTGCTCTGCAGCACTGTGAGATTGTTGACATCTGCCGAGGTTGGAGCGCTCAGTAAGCAGGAAATGGGGTGTCACTCTGAGTGGTAGTTTACCATTATCCTGGCATCCTAATGAAGTGTCTGCAGTGCACAGAGCTTCTGGATGGCATCTTAACGCACGGCTAAGCAAAAGCACTTCTCTCCCTGTCACTGTCATCCATCTGCCTGCACCCTACTGTAGCCAATGGGATGGAACCATGCTACAATGTGCTATAAGCCATTTAGAGTTGCACATTGCATAATCAGTCCCATCAAATATGTAAAAAATGGCTATTATTGGTTATTTTCCTCAAACTCTGGCACCTGGAGTTTGATACATTAAAGTTAAACTTTTCCAAGTGCTGTTTATGCTATTAATTCCTCTTTTCACCCCACTATCTAAATGGGCATGAATTGCATCCTCAATGTCTTAAGTCCTGTTAATGGATCAAAAGGGTTGTATGAATATTCATTTAAAAACTTCACTGTACATCACACTTGGTGAATTCATCAATTCACAATATAATGGAGTGATCGTTTTCTTTAAAATATTCATTTTTAAGAAAAGGACTAAGCATACATCGACTCAAACCACAGATTGGTTTGTTAGAGCATGTTATTTAGTTTGCAGTGATAGTTTGGGGTTTTCAATAGATTTCTTTAAAGACACAGTGCATGTCACCAAGTACATTTGCATTTTAAAATAGTATTGTCAATGCTGGGTGGTTACATTTGGTGCTTTAAGATGATCTTCCATGAAATTAAAATGCAGTATAGAGGAGGATATCTGTTAGTAGGTGGCGTAAGTAGAGCAAGATGTGTGTGCAACCCTCCTGAAACTTTTAGATAGACCATGTATAACCCTCTAAACATGGCTGCAAAGCAGCTGGGCTCTCATGGCACGAATTGAGTGATAAGATGGCCACAAAGTTGAGAAGGCGTTTTCTATAAGAGGGGCAACAGGACTCTGCTAAAATGGGGGTGGGGGTAGATAAACAAGAGGGCATAACATAATTTGGTTGCATGAAGAATTTTTTCACAGACATTAAAACTATAGTAAACATGACAGCAGGGAGGCGTGCACTGCAGCACAGTGGGGAGCTCAGAGCGTCTGCCTGCCTGTGCCTGGCTCCAGCCACCGCTAGAAGTCTCTGACTTTCATTAGCACTCAGCGATTCACCCAGGTCCCCCAGCAAAGGACGAAAATCGAAGCAGCAAAGCCCCATACTCATTACTGTAAATACTCCCAGGTTACAGGATTTGGGGGGCAATAATGGCAGGATGATGTTAAACTAGAACAAAAGAGTCATTCTGAATTTTTGAAGATAATAATAAAAGGGTTTGTTCATTTTTTTGTTTTAAATCAGAGTAGCCTTTCATTCCATTGGTAACACAGTGTGTTGGAATATTAGACAACCACTTTACAATAACGTTTTAGGTGACCCAGCTAAAAAGTGTGTACAACTCCCTCTGAGCAGTAAAAGTACAAGTTAATTTCACAAATGACTCCTCCACCTCCACTCCTTCCCACTGAATTGGTGCAAGCATGTCTCACAAGTCTCTGAAACAGAAACTATTTCCTTTGAAAGAAATTTGTAAGAATACAACAATTAGTGTGCTACCAAATGTAACAAGGTAAGCAAACAAATGCACATCACTGCAAAATAATGCAAGTCAAGTTAAAGTATTTACTCACCTCCCCCCAAATAATGGAGTTATTTGAGAAAAATATTGGCTTCTTCAAGGGTTCAAGGGGAGAGTGGTTTGCTATCGATGCCCAGAAACATTAAAAATGGTAAAGTTTGTTTTCATCTTTATTGTTGAAAATATTACATATGTCCCCTTTTTCCCCCCATTGACCTCTCAGCCCACCTCCAACCCCCACCCCAGGCCTCCACTACCCTATAAAATGGTAAAGTGTTTTTGTTTTTGTTAATGGAATGGTAAGTGTTTATTTTTGCTAAATCCAGGCTTGGGGATCTGGCTTCTTCATTCATGCCCCCCGCCCGCCCCCCCCCAAAAGCTGCCCTCAGCATTATAGCACATCAGCTTTCCTTCATGTTCGAATATTTCTCCAGAACTCATTTGCAGAAGAGTCGAAGCAATATTAAACACCACATCCAAACCTCTTTTAAACACACAAAGAAATGGGGAAACACATCGGAACTAGACCATTGAGAAAATCCTCCTTTCAAATTTACTGTCTGCTTCACATGCTAGTATAAAACAGCCCACAAAGTCCCGTTTGTGATCCATTTGAAACAGTCTTGATTTGCTTAAATTGTCACATTCTTCTTGCACATTTCTTCTAAATGCAAAAATGGTAAAGAATTCTCCTCCCTCTTCATTATAAAAGTGCAGAATTTCTGGCTTGTTTATTCCTAATGGAACACTTGAGAAAGGAGAAAATATATAAATATATCTTTCAGAAGATTAGTTGTCTCAATCTTTTTAAAAGAGAGTATTTGTTCATTTCTTCCCCATGGTAAACAGTGTGGGCTTTTCATTGTAATTTTCCATTGTCAAATTAATGTATTTCACTTTACTGATTTGGTCCCATGCTTCGAGAACATCGTACCTTTTAATATTCTTATTTTTCCCATCCTATATATTAATGTATGTCATTAGGACATGGATAGAAATAGAACCTAAGCAATTTTAAAACAAATTTGTTGGAGCAATCTTCTACTTCCATTGTAACTCACGAAAACAGAACCGCAGTCTAACAAAATAAAACTATAGTTTACTTCTCATGAGAACCTTTGCCCAAGCTAAGGATTTCAGGCAAGAAATGGCATAAGTGTTTTGAGTATTTCAAATCAAACATCAGACTTTTTTTCTGATGTACTGGTAAATATTCTATTGACAAGGTCAAAAACAGAGAAAATTTTGGCCACTAAGACAGAAGGGAGCATTAAGCATTAAAAAAAAAAAAAAAGTAGATGGAGTAGATGGTTTATCAATTGCAATTTCTAAAGTTCTATGCAGTCCCTTCTACAGAATGTGGAGAAAGCCCATTATAATGGAAGTGCGTCCGTATATTCACTTACCATATATGTGGTTCTTCAAAAATTATATTAAGGATGTTAATGAAAAAAATGGCTAATATTTTCAAGAAACTATAAAGAAAAAGAGAGAGAGGGAGAGGAAAGCAAGCTGTGGCAAAAAAACCTGGGCTCAGCAGCTTTCTGGGGGAAATGGTGAAATGTGACTGTGTGATTTATAATGAGAAAAGGTATCTACAACATACAATTTTCTACCTAGCTGCAAATAATAATTCATAGTGATGTCCCTTCCAGATAAAAGACCTTTGCTATGTAGGACCCATGTGGTAAAATGATCATGATAAATGTCAGACCAGTGCAGGTAACGGCTTTACAAACCATTAAGATTAGCTGGCTCTTTTTCCCGATGATAACAGTAACCATGCTGTGACTCTATGTGGTAATAATATCTCAGTCCTGATAAATGCCAGAGCCAGGCAGAGGTGTTTATCATTCCCAGTTCAGAAATGCTGACTAAAGTTGCCACATGTTGCCTGTTTTTCTTCTTTTACAATAGTCTCACAATTAAAAAAAAAAAAGGCTGAATCATAAAATTATTTTATTCCCCATTTCTTAAAGGATTTTGATGTTTGTGCTGCTAACTCTGCCTGCTCTCAATGTCACTGTGTGGCCTTGTCAAGTGAGCTGGCCAGGAAAACAGTTCACATACTAACCATTATCTCTTCTCCAGAGGGTTTTTCTTCAAAAGAAATAGTTATGGATAAAGTTTAATGTGCTTCCTTTAAAAAAGGTTTCTTAGTATTTGTCTTAATTGCATGGCAAATCCTACTTGTTTGCAAGTGAGATTTTAAAACGTTTCCTATAAATTTAATTTATCTACCAATAGAAAGAGATAGACACTTACATTAAAGACTTCTTATCTAGAAAAGTATTTGTAGGGTTTCTACCCTTATGATAATGTACAAAGATAATGCTTAATATAAAGAGCAACTAGAGTATTTAAAAAGAATTACTGGTTTATAATTAGAAAGATGTCAAGTGACTCAAAATGGTAAGCCTTGTTGTTGTTTTTTTAAAAAAAGCCTGTAAAACTAGATATATATATGAATAAATGTAGTTTAATGAAATTCTCATAGGAGAACTGGATTTCGAAGAACCAAACTAGTGAGCTTTATTTTCTCAGCATAGATTATAGCTGAGAATTAGTGTG
Source organism: Eptesicus fuscus (assembly GCF_027574615.1). NCBI lineage: Eukaryota > Metazoa > Chordata > Mammalia > Chiroptera > Vespertilionidae > Eptesicus > Eptesicus fuscus. Next base: position 25,120,757 of record NC_072483.1, read on the forward strand.
ATCTGTAAGTTACAGATCTGCACTTGGCCACGACACCTCCACGATCACTTTGAAAACCAGAGTTCTGTGGGAGACAAGACCATGTTTTTCCATGAAGATTGCTGCTGGGGTGTCAGCTGCTGCCTTACCCTTCAATTCAAACAGGTCCATTGCTGCAGCGTTGAGGAAGTTGGGTCTCAGAGAGTTTGAGGTTGGTGAATTTTAGGAAATGTTATCATCCTAAAATTGATCGCACCAAAGCAATACCACTTATGAAAAGTTACTGAGAGCCTAAAACTTGAATTCTTGCCCTCGGTGTGAGGTTGGCACACTAGAAGTTCTAGAATAACATAGATGAAAAAGAAATAGTGACTTTTATTACTTTCCTGAATGCATTGGGATGTGTGTAAAGAAGCTACAAACAACAATTTGAAGGCCTTCAGAAATTGATTAAAGAAACTTTTACATTGGTTGCTTTAGTATTCATTGCATTTCTCAATTCTTTTTTTTTTTAATTTATTTTTGGTATAATGAGCTGACACCTCAGATGCTTTTGTGTTTAAGGGTCATCTTAGCGGATCACAGACGAAAGATGTAAACTTCATTGGTACTTATATTATGATAGCTCTTAAATTTAAACATCTCTTGTGACATATTTTGAACTCTGTCTTCTCCTCTGGGTTACAAAATGAGCAACTTTGTTTGTATCTGCCACAGATAGCATGTGGGCCTTAATGGATTTGTTTTCTTCAACTGCGTATACATATACATGTTTAACACTTTAAAAATGATTGAAGACATAGATTAAAATTATTTTCTTTTTAATAATTTTGAATTGCTTATTGCCAGCGAGTAGGAGTAAAAACAGCAAGAAATAGAGGTCGCACTGAAGATTAGGTGGCTCCTCAGCGTGCTGGGGGTGGGCGGGCTCCTCCAGGATCGGCAGGAACTCCGCTGGACACCAAAGCTCCCCTCACAGGGCAGGAGCCATGGGCTCTGGCACTCAGTTGGCCAGTGTTATTGTTACGGCCATTTATTAGCTAGAGAGGGCTATTTCCATTTAAAAAATTCCCCCTAAAAGGGCTTCTTTATTCAAAAATCAGACAAAATATTAACATCTCCTGAAAGAACAAGCTCTGATACAAGAGAAGCCTGTTTGCCAGTGAGATGATTAGCTCTAATTCCCAGATGAGCCCCATCAGACAAAGGAAACGGTCTCACCTGAGTCAATTAGAGTCCGTTCCTGCGGCATCTCTCCTGCGCTGCAAGTCACATACCGCTGTTCTCCAGTTGCACTGTTTTGACGTGGATTCTCAACACCTAAAGTCAAACGTACCAGGTAGCTCAGGCATTCCTTCCTTTTAATTAGATGCAAAGGATGGCTTTTCTGGTTTGGAGATGGGTGAGGAGTACGGACTCTTGGAGAAAAAGCGCAAATTGCCAACACCAGGTTAGCCTGGAAACCATTGTTTATGATACAGTGATGAGCCTATTTATGATATACTCTATCTACTGAGGAATTATAATCAAACACTCTTTGATAATGGAAAGCACTCTGTGTACTTACAAAAATATCACACAGTTTGGGCTGTTTTCTGTTTTTTGGAAAGAGTACTAAAGAGTAAAATTTACGGCTTCATATGATTTTGGAAACTGCCTTGGACTATGAGCAATCATATGTCAGTGCTGATACAGAGGATAATTCCAAAGAAAGATTTTGATTTGAGGGGTCTTACATTTAATGACCATTTACTATATGTGCACATATATGCATTGAAACATTTACTACTACTAACAATTTTATGAAATAAGTATAGGGTGGTGGTTGTTGTTTTTTTGGTATTTTTAAATAAGAAACTGAAAACATCAAGTTTTTCAGTTTTACCTAATTTTTTAGACACCTCTGAAATGTACTGCTTCTCTTATTTATAACATGAGTTTGAAGTATGTGTCTATTTGTACCCATGCGTGAGTCTTGAATTCACCCTGAGAGTGTCTCTTCCTAAAGTAAATGTAATTTATTTAAAGGAATTTATCAAGCAAGTGGTATCATGCCTTGCATGATTCCTCAACATCCAACTCAAGTTTTATAAATTACAAGGAATATCCTCAAAGATTTGTAACCAGTTGCAAAGTACGCTGAACATATTCTGTGAAGACACTCATTCCTCCTATAAGCCCGGACAGTCTCTGACTAAATTCTGAAGTGGTCATGATGCATAAAGTATAAACCGGATAGAAATTAGACTGCTTTCTTCCCAATATAGCCCTGACATGTAAGAGACTACCATTTTTCATGCCGGGTGCATTATACATTCCAGAATAGCTTTCAGAAGCAGAACAGCTGTGTTACTGCTGACCTCCTTCAGACAAAGGGGTACAGTTGTCCTCTAAGAATTACAGATAAATGGACTGCAGAGGGCCACTGATGCATTGGTGACCGGGAGAATTCAGTCTTTTCTTCCTCTGAGTGGACCTGTATAACAAAGCACAATTTATTTTGAAATATGATTCAACATGTGGCCATAAATTAGTTAAGCATAGTAAATGGATGGATGATAAGGCCAGAAAAGTGTTCCAGGGTCAGTAGGTCCAGGGTCCTGCACTGCATAGAACTCTCTCCATCATTGTATGACTTTATCTTATCTCGTTGCAAAAACGCATTCGGTTGTAAATATCCTTGTTTTAGTAGCAACATTTCATGCAGATAAATGCAAATGTAACCATCATAAGGCATATTTTTTAAATGTGTCCTCAAAACCATGAACCAGGGGGAAACTATAAAGCCACATCCTTATCATAATGTTAAAGCTATTTCACATCATATAGATGTTACTTCTCTAAGTATCCTAGAGTTTGTTTTTTTTTGTTTTTTGTTTTTTTTTGAAGAAGCTCATTTACAACAGAGTTTGGAGTAGTTTGAGAAAATGGGGCCAGGTGGGTGAGAAGTGGGCATCTGTAAGAAACGGCTTCCTATTTTAATGTCTACATGTGCATTATGTATATTTTTACATAAACTTTTTTTTTCCACTGGTGGGTGACAAATATGAAGTCCTACCGAAAGAGTTTGTATGCAGTTGTGGGTTCACAGCTTAGAGTTTGGAGAGGTTGTTGGGATAAGGGTGGGGAGCTAAAAAGGAGGTATTAAAGAGTATATAGAGCATAAAAGTCAGTCATTAAGAAATAAAGGTAGGAGCAAATGTGAATGAAGGGGCAAAGAATTATGGAATTTATTATTGCTGAAAAGATTTTATATAAGCCTTTTAGTATACAACTTACCTAAGATGTTCTCTATTTCCCTAGGTAGAAAAAAGTTCCTTGTTTCCCACTTCCGTGAGATAGCTCAGTCTTCTCAAAACTCTCAATACTTCACAATAATGAGAAACCATATGCTGAAGGAGAAATATTAATAGAAAATGCTGTCTTTCACATGCTCACTGAATCAATTGGAGACAGTTGACACATCTTTAGTAAGCTGTGTATGAATCTTAGCTCATTAACTACTCCTGTATTATGTATGCAATTCCAATTCCTAATATGACACGTCAATAAACTAGATCTGAAAAGGTGTCATTTCGGTTTCAACGTTTCCAATTGTATTTTTAGATGTTCTTCCACTTAGAAGTGTTTGTGTTATTTCCTGATTTTACAAGCTATGGACGAGTGGGTGTAGTACTGATTTGAATGGGAAACCACTGCTTTCCTATAACCTTTTCAAAGATTCTACTCTAGTTATATTCTAAGAAAATAATTTGCTCTTCCTTGATAATATTACAGCCCTCTCTAAGCCATCATCCAGTTCCCCCTCCATGTATGTACAACTTAGCCACACAATGTGTGTATCACAATTTAATTGTCCAATTCTTCAAGTGTGCATGACAGTTGAGAAAGAGAAGAAAAAAAATTCTATAAAATACACTTCACCTAGAATGTTTCTTATAAGCAGATATGGGAACCACCGTAGACTTTTACAGGGATTCTTCTATGTAACTGAACTACTCACAAGTCAGATTGTCAGTCTCTCAGCCTTTCACAGAGTAGTCAGTGTTGTGAAATGTCAGGCTACCATAGCAAGGGCATTTCCACCACTGGCACCAACTCAGTTCAACTACATTTGAATGCTCACTGCAACCAGATGGTGTGATTAATGCTGGAAATGAAAAGTAAACCAGACCATCATGGGCCTCAAAGAAGGTGAAGAGGGGAAAGGGGAAACACTTATGAAATACTTACTTTTTACTAGTCATTGTGCTAGGTACATTATCTACTGTCTTGTTCAATCTATAAAACTGGCTTTTTAGGTATTACTGAGAGAAAATAAGGAACTTGTCCAAGACCAGCTAATAAAAAGCTGTTACAGAATTCAAAGCAAGGTCTGTCTATTCCAACCCATGTTCTTGTCTTTCATTGGTTCACTTATTCTTTATTTATTTAAGCCACTATATGTCCGTGCAAGTGCTTCCTAGCTTTATAGGAAAATTCCCAGTTGAATGGAGAAATTAGTAGGCATTCAAGCCATGGCAATATTTTTTTAATTTTTAAAATTATTTTCAATTATAATTTACATTTAATATTATTTTGTATCCATTTCAAGTGTATAGCACAGTGGTTAGACAATAATGTACTTTACAAAGTGGTCCACAATATATTTCTCTCTCTCTCTCCCCCCCCCCTCCCCTTTGTCTCTTTCATTGGCAGTTGTCCAATCCATATTATGGTAGAACTCTTCTAAGAATAACTGCAACTTTGAAAGCTGTGACTGTGGGAGGTATTATTTATAGGCCTTTGTGGTTTCAGGAGCAAGAAGAAAAGCTTCCAAGCATAGTTCTACTAGGAAGACTACCCCATCCCACTTTCACCAAATACCATCTTCTGCAGGATATTTTCCCTATAATTGCTTATTAAAAGTGGATTGTTTATTTGTTTGCAGTGTATTTGAAATACCCTGCCTGTTTCTCTTTCTCACTCCACTTTATTAAGTTCATCTACCTAATAACAGGTGATTACAAATTGGGCTTCAGGAGGCACATCATATTAGGAACTGTGTTGGGCTTTAGTATCAGAGAACCATTCATAAAGGTTCCAGTACACAGAGGCTTAGTTTCTTACGTCAAAGAAACTCAGACAAGCAGGTAAGACCAGTGACTGCTCCACAGATTCAGGGAAGCGCCTCCCAGCCGTGTGTTCCACTCTGCTGGGCCTCTGTTCTCAGTGTCATCTCATGTGATAACCATTCTATCTTCATTCTGAAGAGCGGAGGTGAAAAGGCTAAAAGCTAAACCAGCATCCTCTCCATGGTCTCCCCAGAAGTCCCACAATACACTTGGACTTAAGTCTCAATGGCCAATCTTAGTCACATGGCCACTCTATTTGCCAAGGAAGCTAGGAAATGAGCTCTTTTAAGTGGGTATATTGGCATTCCCACAATGATGGGATTGCCTTGCTAAGGAAGAAGAGAATGGATATTTGGTGGGTGTTGCCTTACATATTATTCTCTTGTACATCATCTTTTGCAGAAGTGGACTGTTTAGGGTCACCCAGTGCTTTGTGCTAGCAGTTAGAGATTAAAGTATAGAAAATGTTTGAGTTCAATAAATAATTATAATTCTCCGCCCTGGTTAAAACTATGGCAAGATGAATTCTCTGGTGTACTAAGTAACTTAGTTTTTATTATGCCATCCATGCCCATAAAGGTAAAAAATAAACAAAATGAAGGAAATAAATTCATGTGGCATGCAGTTTTGAAGAACTTATTTTTTTAAATGTATAAGACTATGTTTTATACTTTCAATTTTTGTTTTCACACTTTCCTAATTCATAGCAAAAAATAAAATGTATTCCGGAAACAGGATAGCATAGAAGTAATAAAAAAGTATTTACTCTCCCACAAAATCAAGCAAACAATAGAATATTGGTAATTAAATCACACTGTGTGTCCTTGTGTGTTTGTTTCCTGTTGCTGCTGTAACAAACTGCCACAAGCTCATACAACACAAATTTATTACCTTACATTCCTGGAGGTCAGAAAATGGAAATCAGTTCACTGTCTTCCTTCTGGAGGCCTATTTCCTTTCTTTTTCTAGTTTTTAGAGGCTGTTCGTTCTTTGGCCCATGGCCTTTTATCACACAGCCATTTCTCTTCCTGCTTCCTCTGTCACATGACTTCTGTCTCTGACTCTGGTCTTCTTGGTTCCTTCTTAACCACCTTCATGATTACACTGGCCCACCCTTATAATCCAGCAGGATCTCCCCATCTCATAGCCCCTAATTTAATCACATGTAACATCCCTTTTGATATGGAGGGTAAAATACTTACAGGTTCCAGAAATTAGGACATGGACATCTTTGGAAGTTCATTATTCAACCTACCACACCTTGTATAATAGTAAAGCACTTGTGAGATTTGATTCAATAGCTAAATCAGCACCTTATGCATGTCCTTCCCAGGAGTCCCACATAATACTTTGACTTATGTCTCTATGGCCAGTCTCAGTCACATGGCCATGATCTAATTCAGAGTCAAAATGAAGAAACTCCATGATAATGTTGAGCACACCTTTCCCTTTGGCTGCTGAGTAGGACTTCACACTGCTAATTCTTAGTCCAAAATTCTCCTTAAAAAATTCCCTCATGTATCTATGAAATCTTATTTTTTTCTAACCTTTGTTTTTATTTTATTTTTCAGAAAAGCAAGACAACAACACGAGAATTGAAACTATGAAGTCCCTTGTACAAAAACTCCCTCCATCAAATCGTGACACCATGAAAGTCCTCTTTGGACATCTGACTAAGTAAGTTGTAAAGGTTTCTTGTTGTGTCATATACTCCTTTCCTAAATGAACAATATTTAATTTCAGATCTCTAAGACAAGAGTTTTCAAATACATCTATCTCATATTTTCTCCTCTCGCTCATCTAAGTCTTCCTGCAAAAGTTGGAGAATGTACTAATGGTAGGAAGGAGAAGCTACAAAAGGAACTTCTGACTGAATTGATTTATCCTGGCTTTTTCAGTGAACAGATACTTGCTGATTAGTCAGAACTCTACTCAGAGCCCTTAGATGGGTCATCTTTACTTTGTTGTATAGTACAATGGGAAAGGCATGAGATGTTTCAGACATGAGTTCAAAGCCTAGCCCTGCCTTGTACCAAGGCTAGGACCATAAATGAGTTACTTAAATTCTCTGAAATTTTATTTCCTCATCTGTTAAATGTTGATTCGGATTATCAAGGTGCCGTCCTGTAAGAGAAGAGGGTTCCAAGCAGAAAAAAACACACAAGTGTAAAAACCCAGAGAACCCAAAGAGCTTATTGTATTTGAAAAGCCAGGATGGCTAGAGCCTAATGAACGAGTGGGATGGTGGTGGGAGTTGGGGGTCACAAATGTTATGGGGGTGTCAGATCACAGTCAGACATTTGTAATCCATTGTAAATACAATGAAGAGCCACAACTGGGGGAATATAAAATGTCACACTGGCCATGTGGAGAATGGATTGCAGAAGGGAAAGCAGGGGCACCTATTAGGAGGCAACCCTAGTCGTCCAGGCAAAAGATAATGGTGGCTTGTGTGGAGCCCTCGGAGAGAGATTCTGGAGGTGGGTCAGGTTGGATTTGCCTGGTTGGGATGCAGTGGGTAAGGGAAAGGAGAAATCAAGTGTGTCTCTTAGGGCTTGGGCTTGAACGAATGGAAAAATGGTAGATGGGTAAGGAGAGGGCCCTTTTGGACATGCTAAATTTGAAATGACTGTTACTCATTTGTCCTCTGTTAACACCTTCCTCAGATAAGGCAGAGCTCAATACAAGTGATAAGGTTTTAGCTTTGAGCATATGCATATGGCAGTGTTGAAGCTTGTTAGAGTTTACTCCTGTGAGATTAAATCTCCTTCATCACCTTAATCGCCACTCCTTGGGTCTGGTCATTTCTGCGGATTATTCAATGAGTTCATTACATAAATTTTAATTGTAAATGTAATACATGTGATTGCACACAAAAATTTTAAACAGTGGTGAATATTTTATTAAAAAGTGAAATTTGCCTGCTGAGTAGAAGTAACTAACACTTTTGTATATGTCCTTCCAGACCTGTTTCTAAGCACATGCAAAAATGTGTCTATGGTTGTTGATTGTGTCAAAGTATATCATACAGCGCATAGTCTCCTGCAACTACTTTGCAACTCATAGACAGCTTCACATTTCAGTAAGACTCATCTGATTCTTTCTAATGATGACATAGTATTCAATGGTATGCATAGCTCCTAATTTGTTTAACCAGTCACTACTTTAGGTACATGTCTTAATCTAATTCGTCGTATTATCCTCTTACTTATTTCACTCCCAGAGGGGCACCTGTGTCGCAGTTTAGAGGACCCCTGGTTGTTAGAATGGCCTTTCCTGTCACCTCCACATCCTGGCTACAGTGGGAAACCCAGTGTGATTTAGTGAAAGGATCTTGGGCTTTCAATAAATAGGTAGATCTAGTGTCAAATCCTTGTTCTATACTTAACTCCCTTTATAATCCCAGGCACATAAAATTGGATTAAATTATGTCAGCCATATCCTGTGGTTATGAGAATTAAATGAGATAATGCATATAAAATGCCTGGCACTGGGTAAGCATTCCTCAAATGTTAATTCTTTTCCCGTAGGATCCAGTCACACTGTGAAAAGGGTTTCAGGTTACAAGTAAATACCAGAGTGCTTATCTCAGTAACGTTAACTGGACAAAGTCATAAAACAAATGGGAACGTGTACTCTTTAATGCAATGCAATACCTAGTCTTGTAGATCTTGAGAAATATCAATTACTCAGTCTCAATTAATCCTCTTTCATTCCAACTGAAAGAACAGCTATAAAATGAAGAAAATGAGAGTCAGCTAAATTTTTCTTTGAAAAAAAGAATAAAATACACAGATGAGAAGTCATCCAACTAAAAACCTTGGAAGGATGAGAATCCTTCACCTCCATGCCGCACCATTCCAGGGTGAACAACTAATGCCTGATTGTGTTTTTTGCCTAAAATAACTTCCTAACTTTGCTAGAACTTCCATTCATCTCAGTAGAGATGGAAATAGATGTCTTTAAGATTTAAGAACGGATTACTATATCACCTTCACAGCATTCACATTGTAAGATTTTTTCATTATACATAGGGAAGTGTCATTTGCCAGTCACCCCAACCTTTCTTGAGTGGTGTGACCATATTCCACTGAGCACTGATTTTTACTAGTAAACTGGGTTTAATTATGCACAAGTGTGTGCACATGATTATATCTTGTTAAGTATTTCTTGCTAAGTTTTTGATAAACAGCCAATCGTGGCATGTCATCAAAGCCTGAGAAGACTAAATAAGAAGATTGTTTAACGAGAATTTAAATATATTCATGTTTGAAAGAATCATTAGAATGTTTTCCTTAGTCTTGATGCATTTGGTAGTTCTTCAGAAAAATCTACCATCAACACTTGTATGTAGTGTTTATTCCAAATTGTTGCAAATATATATATTTTGAAGTTTGTTTAGTGAGGGTCAGGGAATGTAATGAAGTGCCAGAAATTCCACTTGGCCTACGTACTCTACAGCCAACAGAACAGAGCTCCATGCTTGCAGAGGTCTGCGTTAAACGTTCCCTTGAAAGCAGAGAAGTGCCAACTGAGAAAGCTTGATACTGCACAGTTGGACTAGAAGGTGAATGCAGGTTCTGGCCACGAAGCCAGAACTTTAAAGGGTTGTGATTATATTAACCATAAGATTACACAATGGCTGTAAAGGCTAAATAGTCTCAGAGTCCTCGTTCTTGATCAAACTCGAGTTCAAGTCCTATACTTCTGCTGTGATAGCTTGAGATCAGGAATTCAGAAGAAGCTATCATTTCCAAATGCCATCAACTCGCAGCCCTTATTTACAGCCGCTTTCACAAATTGACATTACAGTGAGAAGCACTGGAAGGTCCTGGGGTACCTTCTGAACCGTGACATAAATGGCAAGTTCTATCTCTATAAAATGTAAGTGTCAAGTGCATTTACCTTTAGCCTGCTTCTTTGGAAAGGTAGGGAGGCAAAGCGAAGCTGAAGTTAATGGGAAGGATGACCTAGTAAGGTAAGGTTTACTTGCTGGTAAAAAATATCTGGTGTGTAGTTGGAAGCCAGACAAAGGATGTATATAAGAAATAGAGAACTGTTGAAACCTTACCTATCAGACAATTGCAAAACGTGTTTAGTGTTTATGAAAGACACACTTGGCAGCAGAGTGCAAGGCGAACAAGACAGAATGAGAGAAGAGCCCAGGAGGCCATACAGATAGATTGGAGGGGTGAACATCAAGTAGAAAGAAATGGCCCAAGTCTTGAGACCTTTCATTAAAAAAAATTCAGTTTTGTTGTTGCTTTTTTTATCTTCACTCAAGGATATTTTTTCCATTGATTTTTTTAGAGAGAGTAGAAGCGAGGGAAGGAGAAAAGGAGAGAGAGAGAGAGATTGTGTGAGAGAGACACATAGATTGGTTGCCTCCCAGGTACATGCCCTTGACCGGGAGTCTAACTCAAACCTTCCAACCGGTAGGTCGACATTCTAACCACTGAGCATGCCAGCCAGGGCCACACAGTTTTTATTTCTTTCCTTTCTTTATCGCCCATATCTAGTCAGCCATGGAGATAAGTCTGAGGTTTCAAACTGTGAAAACAGTCCCTCCAACATTAATTTTAAAAAGCAAAAGGAAGAACTGCTAGAACGGGGCACCCTTTTCTCTATTTTGCAAATGCATAAAGGAGAAAGAAGACGACGAGGTTATAGAAAACTAGTAAAATAAGATAAATCCCATTTTGTCAGGTGTGTATTGAATCAAGCCCTCTACATGCTGCTCAGTGGGATGTATCTCTCTGCATGTTGGAAAAGGCAAACATGTAATATATCTCAAAAATGAAAACTTTTTCAAATCTTTATACGTTTTGCGTGGTCATCTTAACTGCTGGGACCCTATCCTAAGGAACAGCAGGCTGGTTCTGCAGATAAATTGTTTACAACAGAACATTTGCACTGGTGGACACCTGGAGACGGCCGGCGAAGCATTCAGTAATGGGGGACAGAACATGGTACATGGTATCAGTTCATACTATTTTAGGGAAATGTGGTTCATCGCTAATTGTTGTTGTTGTTGTTGTTTTAATTCAGGGAAATGCTTGTGCTAAGTTAAAGGCAGGGGTATAATATTGTATATACTCAGAGAGAGTAGAACTATACATATGTGGAAAAGTCATGCATCTGGAAAAGACTGTAAAGGTATTTGCTGAGATGTTACTATTTCTTTCTTAGAGTTGCTGAATTATGAGAAGTTTATTTCTCTCATGTGTTCCTTTTTCACTTCTACCAACGGTGTAAAAGGAGACACTGAGCTGGGGAGGACAGGCAAAGAGAACAGGCGTTGGAGGTAGGAGACCTGAGTCGAGGCTCTGCCCCTCACTGGAGACGCACCTTGGACAAGCCCATGTACTCTGAGCTTTCGTCTTCTCCTCTACAAAGTAGAGATTGCAATTGACCCTATTTGTGTGATGAGGAGTCAATGAATAACCTTTTTAATAGCCCATGTTAGGGTCTAGATAAACATTATATGTTGACATGTACTATTTTTATAGTGAGAAAAATATAAAATAACTTTCAATGAAATAAATACAGGAAGAATTGCAAAGGCTGGGTTGCCAAATTTCCTGGCTTCCAGAAAATTCTTTGTCTCACCACAGAACCATTTTCCAAAACCATAGTTTCTATGCTGGCCCAACTCAGCCAGTTTCCCCAGTCCCAGTGAGGCTGTTTTCACATGTTTGACAAACCACGTGACACCCCCATGCCGTGCCCAATCCTCACGTGTAGCCCTGAGCCTAACTCTAGCCTGTGTCCGACTCTACATCTACCTGATCCACAGCTTGTCCCAGTTCTCAGACCCGACTATCTTCACCTTTGAAGTGGGAGCTTGCTGAGAGAGAATCTGGCCTCCTTACCTTTCAGCGGCTGAGGAGGGTGGAGGCGGGCCCAGGCCTCCCTGAGCTTCGGGGACAGAAGCTCCCCTTACAGCAGTTTCCGAGGGACAGTTCTCATGCTCATTGTCCAACTTATCAGAATGCGTCTCACAGTGAGGGCTTCCTGCCGGGCAGAACAGCGCCCTGGCCTTGTGGAGGCCTGGGAAGGGAGATGTTTTGAAGCCGGTAGGGCCTTCTCCTGTGCCTCAACCCCGCATGGAAACCCTCCTCAAATTCTATCAACTCCACATCCGCCAGATGCTGACCTTTTGCAGTCCTGGGGTGTGTGTTGTCATTCCTATCATTAAGGCTTTTTAGCCACTGCTAAAGTCTTCCCCACATTCTTATTTCCAGGATAAAAATAATATAATTACAGAAAATTTAGAAAATAAATACAAAAATGCCCCGCGAACCCAAGCTTGTTAGCCAAATTTACTTTGTGGCGTGCGTTCTGGAAGGCAAAACACTCTCAAATTCAGTTCCCAAATAGGTATGCGTTGTTCACAGAACATCAGCATGACTTAGAGGTGGGTGGCTTGTGGAGATGACATGCAATAGTCATTCGTTGACTTTCAAAAACAGCCTTGGAAGAATACACGGGCTGCAGACTTTGGATGCAAATAAATGTCTTATAGGAGACTTGCACTTTATAAAATAGTTTGAAAGGGGAGCTAAAACTCTTCCCTTTTGTATTGACTCTAAGAAAATCTCCCAGCTGTTCATAGAATTCCAAGGTGAAAAACTGATATGGCTCAATAGACAGATCTCATGGAAGGGTGCCAGTCGAATGCCTCTCTGAAAGGCGAAACTGGCGAGCTGTGGCTATTTTGTGAGAGTAAACTGATATTTAAAGCTTCTCTGTGGTCTTCACGGATGTTAAATAAAATATTCTACAAAAGCATGTCAAAGGCAACTCATACAATGATGATCTAGAAATATAAGGGTTGTGTGAAGAAACAATGGTGAGGAAAGAATCCATCCACCCTGTCTTTAAAGCGGCATACACAGTGGGCATTTCTGATATTTGGGGGGGAAATGAGACAGGGTTTAAAGAATGGGCTGGAAAGCCCATAAGCCCTTGCCCTTCTCTCTGATCGGGAGCCACGCCTGGTGAAGCTGTCTGCCTGCCGGCGGGCTGCTGGAAACTCGGCCGGGTGTGCTGTGGAGCAGGCTGTTTTTCTGTGCTGACTTCTGGCACTCCGCCCTTTCTCTGTACACTTTGGTCTCTCACCCAACCATAATACCTGATATCCCACGGCTTGCAAGCCCTGGGTATTTTTACTGGAAAATGAGGAACCTGTGCAAATTGTTATTCTCTCTCTCTCTCTCTCTCTCTCTCTCTCTCTCTCTCTCTCTCTCTTTTTTCTTTTCCTCTTTTTTTTTTTTTTCTCCCTGAGGGACAGGGGCTGCAAGTTGTTTGAAATAAGCCAGAAGCCTAATAGCTCCTTTGCTTGTGTATTTGAAATGGCACCCTAATCACTTTGAAGAGCTAATGTACTTCCTATGGGTCTGAAATTTCTCAACTGGACTCCCGTGGCAGAATTTGGCCTGGTAGTTAAGAAAATTAATTACTCTGATCGTGAGGATGAAGCAATAGTTCCCAACTCCCTGTAGTAATCATTAAAATGTCATCTACTTAGGAGACATCTTGGCACAGGATTTATAAGGTTTGTGAGCTGGGGACTAGGGTTCAATGATCCTTCCAGTGGTGGACCCTTGTTCTGCAGGAAGGCTTTGGGAGATAAGGTTTTTTAAGACCGGAGTGAAATTATTACTTTTGATCTTTTGATTTAACATCTGAATGGGAAAATTAACCACTGGATAATAGGGAGGAAAAAAAACAAAACTTAAAATGGCTACTGCCCATCTATCACTGTCTTCCCTATTAGTGGTGGCCCACCCCACGGAGGGTATTTCTCTCCTAAGAGGCAAGTTTTTTAAGTTGCCGCACCCTTTTCCACCATGAATCTTGGCCTTTTACCTAATGGAAAGAACCAAGGATTTGGAATCGGAAGACATAAGCCCACATCCCAACCTCAGCCCTTAGAAACTGTACAACATTAAGAAAACCTCTTAATGTCTCTAGCCCTCCCTTTTGCTCATGTGTGCAATAGGTCAAATAAATTTGCATTTGTGAAAATGTTAACTGGAAAATCTCATCCACCCATTCCTACAGGAAGTCTTAATGAATGGCTACTGTACTCCAGGCACTGAATTAGATCAGAAGTTGGGAACTGTGGCCCATGGAATACATCCAGCCTGCTACCTGCTTTTGTTAAAGTTTTGCTGGAACACACACACACACACACTCACACACTCATATATTTATGTACTGCCAATGGCTACTTTCACGCTGCAATGCTGAGAGTTATATAATTGTAACCAGTTGCAGAAGGCCAAAAATATTTACTCTGACCCTTTACAGAAAAAAGTTGCTGACCCCACAACTTGATACTAGAGTCAGAAAAGGGGCTCCTGCCCTCATGTATCCTATAGTTTCCTGGAGTACATTCACAAACAATTATAATAAATATGGTGCTGAATCACAAGACTCTATGAGAACACCAAGCAGGTGCTGAAATTTAGCCTTGAGAAACCAAAGAGCGCCTCCCAAATGCCAGGTGCTACCTCTAGGGGTGGCAGTGTGGCAGACAACAGCCAACTGTAAGCAGGAAGAACACTCTGTACCAGAGGCACCGAGGAGGACTACAGCGTGGTACAGAAACGGTGAATCCTAGAAGTGGTCGAACATAAGCCGAGAATGCAGTAAACTAGAGCTAAATTGTAGAGGACATTATACGCTTTGCTAAAGAATTTGAAATTCATTCTGTAGACAGTAAATCACTGAAGCAGAGATAAGGTGGTGCAATTTGTATTTCTAAAGATCACCATCTTTCTAAGTGTGAAGAATAGCCTCTAGGAGGGCAACACTAGAGGTAGCGAACCTTGGTAAGAGGACTGTATGATAGTCCAAGCTAGAGATCCCAAACTAAGGGAGGTGGGGGCGGAGGGGATGGGGCAAGGGATGGATACAAGAGGCAAGGGGGAGGGGGGGAGTTGATTCAGCAGGACATGCTCAACCAGTACATGCAAGAGGTTAGAAATAAGGAAGATTTTATATGGCAACCAAGTTTTTAACTAGGTGAGTGATGATATCCTGAACTTACATAGAGGAAAATGATAAAATTGGAAGCATGAAAGAAGTTGAAATTTTGGGGACACAATGTGATTTGGTCATTGTTTATATTCCATTCATGACATCTATTAGAAGATAAATATTTGTTGTGAATACAGGAAAGGTGATTAGGGTCTAGGTCTGAATTTAGGAGTCCTGGGTTTAAAGATGGCAATGGGGTAAGGTCATGAATAACCTCAGGGAAGGGTGTGAAGAGAGAAGAGGTTTGAGGACAGATGCCTGGGGATGTCTAACACTGAGGGGTCATCAGAGGAAGAGCCGGAGAAAGGAGTCTGAGAATGGCATGCATGGTGACAGAAAGAAAACTTGGCAAGAGCAGAGCTATTATTTTTTTGTGGTTAAAACTATTACTTCCAAAAGGAGGCCTAGAAAATTCTCATGATAACAGGACATTGGGCAGATTTTCTAGTGATGACTACATATTGTTTGAGCCTTCAGCTTTCAGCTCTTGAAAAAAATCACAGGAATAAATATTACAAGCTGGAAGAAAAAATGTTACTGATAGCAGTTCAGTCCTAAAATATTGATGAAGGTGGGAATTATAAGAAACTGACCTGATCCCTTTGTCATTAGGAATAGGCTCTAGGAAGGCAGGAATGTGAATCATGTTGACTCTTGCTACACTCTGGAGCCTAGTACAGAGCCCCACACATTACAGATAGTCAGCAATTTCTGTGGAACACATTGAATCACATGACCATCGAGTGAGAAGATGATCATCTAATAGCCAGTGGTGGTTCCACTTAAGATCAACTGGAAACTTGAAAACTTGATATATTTCAGACTAAGACTAGGGAACATTACATTTTGAGGGTATTGGTTAGTAAGCTGTTCCTCTCAACTTTCTCTCTTCACCTGATGTTTATCTTTTCATCATGATGAAGAGAAGAGAAGCCCTGATTGTAAAAGAAGTAATATGTGCTAATATTAAGATGGCCTGTTCAGAGGCCCCTAGCACAATGGAGGAGTGCTAAGAGAGGCTCTCCTACTGAGGAAGGCTGGTCAGGGTCTGTGACCACCCATCAGTGCTGGAGCTTGTAAGAACTGTCGCTGTTGTCCAGGGGGGTAAGGAGAGAGGTGCCAGTTCTCCTGATTTCTTGATTATCTGGGACTTGTAACAGATCTCAGAATATAAAAACTTAGTTGTATATTTTCTGGCATTACTCCCACTACTAAATTAAAGACTATTGCTCCTATCTCCTATTATATCAAGCAACCTCCCTGTCCATCATTTTTTCCAAGTCCAATATTGACCTCGGAGGACTACCTTGAATTAGTTAGCATTAGGTGAAGCAAAAAAAAAAAAAATCACCTTGATTACAAATGCTGGCCCTCCACTCTTAAGTGTACGAGAAATTCAGTTCCTGTTTTGTGAAGCAGAGACACAGAGAAACTTCAAAGTGAAAAGGGGGAGGAGGGGCGCGAGGGCGGGGAATCAACCAGACCTCAAGTCACCTGATTTCCAGTCCACTAGACCACACTCTGCTTTCCTGCCAACACCAATACCCGATGGTGTTTCCAGGGAAGAAGGAATGATTAGACAGCGAGTGAGAAAGACCAGCCAACGGTGATAGACGCACAAGCCCATCACTCGAATTCCCTTTCCTTTTTTAATTGAACGCCGGCTATAATCCCAGCGCTTTAAGTAAAATTACCTAACGAATTAGGAAGCTGACATGCTGATATAAAGGTTTTTCTTGGTGTCTGTGTTCTTTCTCTCTCTCTTCAACTCTCCCTCTCTTCCTCCCTCCTTCCCCCTAACACTTTGCTTTCCACCTAAAAAGTACCAGGGAAAGTTTTATTTTTAGGAGTTCTTTTTAAAACGTGTTCCATGTCCACATACATTAATGCTGTGTGTGCGTGTGCATGAGCATATATGTACACTTCGAAGGCTTACATTTTATTAAAAGGCAGGGACGGCTCTGCCTTTACCACCTCTCCTCTCCTCTCCTCTTTAAATGGAAAGCGCTGAACCCAGATGCCCAACCAGGGAAAACACTCTTCCAGGAGCAGCATCTGGCCTCCTGGCAAGCCCTTCGGGTGAGCTGCTTGGGGAGCTTTGCAGTTGTCTCGCTCGGCTCTGTCACGTGTCTCCGATACCCTGGCCTCCCTGGCTGGCACGTCCAGGCAGCTGCCAATTCCTCTCTGTTCACCTTCAGTTCTGAGAACCACTTCCCTGTGCTCATGTCATGCTGGACCCATTTTTCTCCCACCGCCCGTGGCAATTCCAGGACAAGATGCATGTCTCGCTGCTGTCCGCCTAACGACTTCCTCCCAGGCCTCTGTCTCCTGAACCCCAGTGAACCCCTGGGCCACTCAGTCCTCCCTTAAAGGATCTTCTTTTTGATAATAGTTCTCCGCCACTTCTCGTCAGCGTAGCTCCTTGTAAACTGCGGGGCCATTCCCTGCAAAGAAAAACAAAACATTCCACGGGAGTAATTTATTCTGGTCTGTACCCAAGACATGAAAGCACGCCTGACATGTGTGTATTATTTCGTGACATCACACTGGCTCCCGCATCCCTGTCACACCTCGAACAAAGGAGTGTTGCAGGACCGACAAGGAGGCGACACAGCAGCTTTGCAAGGAGCGCCCACTTCAGGGGGCTACGTTTTTGAAAGTGGCTTTGTGGTGGGCTTTTTTTTTTTTTTTTTACCTGTTAGTATATATATATTTTTGCTTGTGGAGGATTCTGGGGAGTTTTTTCTGGGTAATTGTGAAGAACACAGAGTCCGACGGTAGCCCACGCACCAGGGAGCCGTGACAAGGTGCTGACAAGTCCGGCAGCCATACCCGGGATGCAGAGGGGGAGGCAGAAACGAGAGCTGCGGGGTGACATCCAGAAATAGTTAGCACGGGGCGGCTGCACACTGCCATGTTGGAGGGTTGCTGTTTTTTGTTGGTTTTTTTTTTTTTCCCTCATGCAAGAAAAAGTGTAGATTATACACAAGATTTCAGATCTCAGGACGGGATTGTCTGGGCTGAGAAAAGACTGGGCCTTAGCAGTGGACCGAGGGAATCCCAGCCATAAGGAATCAATCACTGGTCTGGGCCCATGGCAGACTCAGCCCACACTTGACTTTGAAGACAAACAAAACTAAAACCATGGGCTTCGGAATGAGAGCCTCTGGGGACCAGGAGATGAGGTTAGGGGATGTTTGATCAGGACATTGGGAACTGTCCCTTGAAACTATCTACACAACAATAGAGCTCAAATTTAAGATTAGAATACTGAAGTATTTTATCTCTGTCTCAGTGAGATGTTTTTGGTCTGTAATTTTCCTCAGGTTAATTTGTTGCTATGTACAAAGGAAGTTAAAAATACATGCAGAATCTGTATACTAAATATTGCCTTTTGTATAGAGATGACTCTTTAGTATAGAGATGACTCTCACTTCTGGTCATTTCTTCTCTTCAGTGTCATACATTCTCTTTAACCAGGCTATTTTCTCTTACATTGTATCTCCCCCCCCCTTTTTTTTTTCCATTCCTCCCAATATCACCACCATTCTCAAATTCTTCCATCCATGCCTCACTCTGAGAGCTCTCTTCATCTTCGAAGCGTTCTTGCCTACATCATCTATTGCCCATTTAGTCACGATACAAACACCTATTGAGTACCATCATGACAGACACTCAGCTGGAAATCAAGAGGGTTTTATCAGGATAACGCTAAACTCTGGGATCTGGGGATCTCATTCAACTATGTTATCTACCTCCCTGCCCTCTCTGGGAATGTTCACTTTCCTCATCTTGCTCTTGCTTCCCCACTTTCTGCCTCTAGCCCTTCCTCTTCTCCCGGGGATTAGCAAAGGTGCTCTCTGTTCCAGGCATTCGGTTAGTCTCTCCACCTGGTGGAGTAACCCCTTGCTCTTCTTTTCTTTCCCATTTTAGAGGGGACAAGGAAAGCACTCTGGGGCAGGGGTAGGCAAGACATAGGTGCTGGCCCTGGGGCACTAAAAACATGTTTTGTTTTGTTTTTCCTGCTTTCCATAAACTGAAAGTCAACATACACCTCTTAATAATATCCTTCTTATTATTAATTTTGTTTTTTTATTCATTCATTCATCTTATTCATTAGCTAATTCATTTATCTTCCCTAGTGTTTGGGATATGAAAAGATAAAAGAAATTACCCTTGCTCTAAAGGAATTTTTATCTAATTATTTTGTGTCTCTGTGCTTGGACATAAAAAAGAATACATTTACTCATGCAAAGTGATGCTTCACTGAAATCCCATTTCCCCCCCGTTTCAAACACTTTTTTAGCAACCATTTTATATCCCAGAAAGATCCTGCTCTCAAACCTACATCTTCTCTGATTGGATCACAGCCCCGTCCTCTTGGCTCCTGGCTCACCCATCTTTTCCCATCATTCTTTCATCTCCTTCTGCTGTTCTAGACGCACATGCTTCCTGGTGCTGACCTCTGCGTCATCACAGAGGGATTCCACTCACTCTCCCGGTGCCACGTTTCTATTTAGGACCAGGCATCCCCCAGAGCAATAGCGAGGCCTTTTATGGGTGGTTCATGTCCTGTTGTGTTTTTCTAACTAGTCTGCCCTGTTCTCTCTGACTTTACTCTCCATTCACATCACACCGAAAAGGACCAATTCCTAAACTGCCAAACTTTTCATGTAATTTGTGCTTCCCTGACAGTCCTAGGAACTGAGCCTGCGTCTTGGCAGAGGAAGGCCTATTTCACCACACTCCTGCTATTTTCTCCACCAGCATCCCTGCAATGCCCTATGACAGGGCTGGGGGGCCTAGGAGCAGGTGTTACGTAAGGGAGCTAAGGAAATGTCATTGTCCCACTCTAGGAATTTCTGATCCCAAAACACTTTTTCATCCAAGAATGTAACATAGAAGAAAACAGGTAGGCAGTTGTGTGTGGGGTGGAGGGAGCTGGAGAGAGTGGGGGTGGGAGGGAGTTGGCTAGAGAGATGTTTTCTTCATCTTGAACGCAGCCACCTGAGAAAACCAGCTGATTAGGAGCCTGTAGCCACACAACACACCAGTGTGATACAAGGAGTGAGTAATACCGTACGTACCTATTTTAAATTATAGAGCAGGCTTCGGTAGACTGCGTGCAATTACACAGATTGGAAGTCAGCCAGGACACTGAGGTTACCAACCCCTTCTCTCACAAAAAGCACCAGGGGAACTTCGAGGACCACAAGAGGTCAGGGCCATCATCCTGCAGCTCATCCAAAAGGCCTCGCCTCACACAACCCGGGTTCTGGCAGAAGAGCTTAACGGTGGCAACTAATAGGCTGGAAAAAAAAGAGTGTCCTCTATCCATGCCATGTGACTGATTCAGCATTCTCAGGAAACGGGCTTTGAAGCACCCAAGTAGAAAGGGACTCAAATGATGGAGGACATCCAGGGATTCACGTGGTGGACAGCGGGCACTGTAGGGGTCTTCCACCTGCGGGTCCTGTGGCTAGCATTCCTGCCACCCAAGCATTTCAGAAAGTTCCAGCTCAGGTTTTCCCAAACTTCAATGTGCTTACAAATCAAATGGCTAGGGGTCTTGTTAAAAAAGTCGATTATGCCAAGCTGGTGTGGCTCAGCTGGTTGGGCATCATCCCAGGCACCAAGAGGCGGCAGGTTCGATTCCCAATCAGGGCACATGCCTGGGTTGCAGGCTCTATCCCCAGTAGGGGGCATGCAGGAGGCAGCCAATAATGTTTCTCTCTCAGTGATGTTTCTCTCTCTCCCTCTTCCTTCTTCTCTCTCTAAAATCAATAAAAAACAATTTTAATACATTTTTATTGATTTCAGAAAGGAAAGAAGAGGGAGAGAGAGAAACATCAATGATGAGAGAGAATCACTGATTGGCTGCCTCCTACACACTCCCTACTGGGAATCAAGCCTGCAACCCAGGCATGTGCCTTGACAGGAATTAAACCCGGAACCCTTCAGTCCACAGGCTGACACGCTATCCACTGATCTAAACCAGTTAGGGCTCAATAAAAACATTTTTTAATGTAGATTCTGATTCAGGAGGTCTGGGATGAGGCCTAAGATTCTGCACAGAGAACAAGCTCCCTGGTGCTGTGTCAGGGAACCACACTTCCAGAAGGCAGTTTTTACATGGAAGAGGGGAGAAGTTTTCTGTGAAATGAGAGAGCAGAGGCTGGGCAAAGAGAAAGATGGCTTTAAAATGAGATTCAACACCCAGAATAATTAGGTTCGCTTTCATTTGTCCTAGGAATAAAAGGAAGCAGAAACATGGAGAGTCCAAAATAATAAATAATACACACCACTCTTATAATGGCTTTTTCTGTGGAAGGGAGGCACAGAACTTGGTCCCTGAACATGTTTCATGAATGAGATGCCTGCTCTCAACAGTGGTTGTATTTCTCACTCCTTGGTTAGTGCTGCAGAAAGACACACCGTCAGGAACCAAACTGTCTGTTCTCAAGATGAGTCAGGAGAAGACAAGATGGCCGAAGGCAGACCTTTAAGGTTTGACCAATGAACAGTAAGGGAGCGATAATCTTCCTTCCAGCTTTGTAAAATAAAATCAGAGTTGCTGAAAGACATCAAATAATGGGCCATTTTGCAGCTTATATTATGAAAACTTAGTTTATTGTTGTGTGCTATGGAGGCTTTCCCGCTAAACCCTGCATGTGCCATCAAAGGCTTAATTATTGGTTGGATTAATGATTATATTCTTTATCTAGTTATTTTCTAAGTGCTTTTTATACTCCTATCTGCATATTTTGTGACTTCTTAATGATAGGATTCACTTTAGATGTATGGAAGGAAGCATGCACACACACAGACACACACAGAGACACACACACACATGCTTAATAAGCATGAGTCAGTTAATCCCTGGTGAAAGCAGTATCAGTTGCTACGTTCAGACATGCTATAAACTAGATAAGGCTGGAGTTTAAATATACATTTATCCTAATATATAGCTCAACAGTATAGCTGCAAAAATGCTATTACTTGCCAAAGATACATAAATTTAGGATATCATTCAAAATATATCATTTGAAATGTTCAGCTATCTACAGCTAGCATGGTGAAGTACATATACAAGAAGGAGAAGAATACAGCCATCAATCAATGAATCAACAATATCTGTCTAAGGAGTGCCTAGATGTGCCTCATACTACACTAGTGAGAGTTAGGACGATTTAAAAAAAAAAAAAAGGTCTGCCTTTGCATAGCTACTAATCTACTAGGGGACAAAGCACTTAAGAAAAATAAAAAGAGTAGAGAACAATTAACTGTTAAACAGAATCTGCAAGGAGAAACAGACTAACATAGTTGAGAAGTCTCCAACGAAACGTAGAGCTGAAGTTAGGTTTTGAAGCATGGGTGGGATTTGGGAAGCGCAGAGATGACTGTGGGTCTACCTGAAAAAAACGAAGGGATGCCCGAATGTGGCTGTGAGCAGCCTGTGCTACCTGTGACCCTGTGACCTAAGAAAAGGAGAAGGAGAGACCCAAGTGCAGGGAGGAGCCAGGTTATGGGTGGGGCCTGGAGAAAAGCTGGAGTCCATGTCCCAGACCATCGGGAACTAAGGCAGGTTAGTGAGTAGTTGAAGAATGTAAGTTCTGCTTTTGTTTCCATTTGAGTTTCTTAACTTATGGAAAGAGCATATGTAAAATGGATTTGGGGATGCAAGGTCCAAAGAAGGAGGCTGGAGCCAAGCCGGAAACTGAGCATGGCTAGAGAGTGCTGGCTGTGGCGCTCAGGGGGAAGGGAGGAATGCCTAGAAGGACCTTAAAGGAAGTCAAGAGAATTTGCTGATAGGTTTGATATGATGAGCCTGTAACCAAAAATAGATATAGACAAGGCCAAGGTGTTTAATTTGTGGACTAAAGAGAGTAGAGTTTTCACTAATGTAAACTGGATCATCTGTGGACTTTGAGCACCAACTTTGTGACAGGCACTGTTCTAGGAACTTGCAATACATCAGTAAATTGAACAGAAATCACCTTTGCTTTCATGGAGTTTGCATAATAAACATAATACTAGTACACATACTATAAACAAATACATTTAATAAACATGGTAAATAAGGAAATGCTACAGCATAATAGAAGGTGATGGCTGCTAAGGAACCAGTAAAAGTAGGGCGGACTAAGGGGATTAAGAGTGCTGTGGGGTGGTTTTCAGTAATAAAGCAGGTCTTTGGGGAAGCAGGTGAGATTTGACAAGGGTTGAGGGAGGGAGAGAGGGAGTCTGTGAAATGGACACCTGGGGTCAAAGCACCGGACGGAGAGGACATCTACAGTCTTGGGGTCTTTGACCTATAGCAAAGCGAGGAGGCCAGTGTCTCTGCAGCCAAGGAAGGGTGGGGAGAAAAGAAAGAGAGTCACGCACACAAAAAAAAAAAAAGAAAGAAAGAAAAGAAAGAAAGAGAGAAAGAACGAAAGAAAGAAAGAAAGAAAGAAAGAAAGAAAGAAAGAAAGAAAGAAAGAAAGAGAGAGAGAGAGAGAGAGAGAGAGAGAGAGAGAGAGAGAGAAAGAAAGAAAGAAAGAAAGAAAGAAAGAAAGAAAGAAAGAAAGAAAGAGTCACACACATCATTGACAAGGCCATTTCCCATGGGGCTTTAGGGGTTCTTGTGAGGAATTAGCCTCTTGCTCTGAATTAAAAGGAAAGGGGAGCCAGTTGTAGGGTTTGGAGCAGGAATAACATGAACTGACTCCAGTTTTTAAAAAATTACTATGTTTAAAAGAGTACATTCTAGGAGAATAGGAAAACCAACTGGCAAATGATTTACCAGTGGTCGGCAAACTGCGGCTCGCGAGCTACATGCGGCTCTTTGACCCCTTGAGTTTTTAGCAAAGGCCAGCTTAAGAGTACCCTAATTAAGTTAATAACACTGTACCTACCTACATAGTTTAAGTTTAAAAAATTTGGCTCTCAAAATAAATTTCAATTGTTGTACTGTTGATATTTGGCTCTGTTGACTAATGAGTCTGCCGACCACTGGATTATCCCATTGATCTAATCAGAAAGAGTAATTTGTGGGTGCAAAGTGTCTCACACATTTGGTCCTGA
This sequence comes from Eptesicus fuscus, assembly GCF_027574615.1. Taxonomy (NCBI): domain Eukaryota; kingdom Metazoa; phylum Chordata; class Mammalia; order Chiroptera; family Vespertilionidae; genus Eptesicus; species Eptesicus fuscus. The sequence continues at coordinate 25,144,963 of NC_072483.1, forward strand.
TAGGTTGAGAGAATTTAAAGAACTGGATTTCAGCCCCAGCTGGGGTATAAACTTCCCCATTGACCATAGGCCTGTCGCTTCATGTCCCAGCCATGGCTTTATCATCTTTAGCATGGGAATAATGCTTAGTTTTACCCACCTTGTAGTGTGTGTATGTGTGTGTGTGTATGTGTGTATGTGTGTGTGTGTGTGTGTGTGTGTGTGTGTGTGTGAAATCTAATGAGATAAAGAGAGTGAAAGGCAAGAATATATAGTTATTAGAACTGGACACAATTGGAAACTCAAGCAGAGAGTCTAGTCCAGACACTTAATCTTTTACTGAATCCAAGAGAGAAAGTGAAGAATGCATTGGATTCAGAACCAGAAAACTTATTTGTGTCCAGAGTTTATGACTCCTTAATTGTGTCACCTTGGATAACACAACTTCTCAGAGCATCAGTTTCCTCTTCCGGGTTAAAGGAAATTGCAATACCTAAACCCTAAAGTACCAAAGAGATGAAGGCCCCTCCCCCAAGTTCCTAGTGCAGCCATAGACAGTTCTACTCAGTCTGTTGTGAAGTTGTAATTAATCCTTTACTCAGCCTAGGTTAACTGTAATTCCTCAGAGGCAGGACTCATTCCTTCCTGGGCTCCGTAGTGCCCCATGTAGCCAGCACAAGCTAGTGCAATGGGAGGTATTCAACAAATTATTTTAGCAAGTGAAAGCATTATATTAAAGGAGGAAATGTAGATTTGAGAACCAGGCTTTTAGAGTAAATATTTCAAATCATGAAAGAGAATGCATTCAACAAGATTGTTCAGAGCCTAAAGAGAGAGGAGGGGGTTAAACACCTCTTTGGGGCAAGCACAGTGAGACTCATTAACCAGCAAAGGGAAGAAAAGCAGAAAGTCAACAGATAATTCAAAATCATCAGCATTGAAAAACCTGGAAAGTATCATCAAATACTATAACTCAATAAACAGCTCCCACTCCAAAGGGATCCAAATAGATTTCAATCAGCTGTCATTTCACCAGTCAGAAATCTCTAATAACCACCCATTTTATCTAATAACCAGGCACTAGCACAGAGATAACTCAAGTTGCTAATGAGCGCTTCAAGATTCCAAAGTTCCTTGTGAATTATCAAAGGATGATAATGCCATGTCCGTTGTAATTTTAATACTAATTGTGTTGTTTGATTGCTGCTAATCCACATATGATAATGTCATGTTTAAGTGTTTTTCACCAGAGCATTTGTTTAATCAAACCTTATATTCCCCAGGCCTTCTGAGTACAAGTTTACTAGGAATGAAGGAAAACTGCACATAAAACCATTTTCCCAGTCTGTTTCTTAAGTGTACACTCACCAGGCCATCTTGCAGCACACCTAGCCAATAATCTCCATGTCCTTTCCAGAGCCCAGTTTTTTGAGTCTTTTTAACTGACATTTTGGAATTCACCTGAAAACACCAATAATTTGCCAAGACAAAACTTGGCCTGTGGGGAAGACACCATATTCAACTCCAATCTGGAGAAAACAATGTACTCAGTTCTTTTATTCATTCTGATTTTAACATTTATTTTAATCATATCACAATTTGAGGATTATAACTTAGTCCTGGGAAAGCTGGCCTCTGGTCAATAAAGTGTTAAGACCAGGAAGTGTACTCCTGTGCCCTTATTTCAGTCCCTTCTTCCCTGTGGTACCACAAAATGAATAATGCCTTAGACATAGTTTTTGCAATGCTAATATTTGAACAGTAAAAGATACCTTAAGACCTTCATCAAGATTTTTTAAGGCCTCATTTAATGTCAGCGTCAAGGTTCTGTGAGGAATAATTAATATAACAAAACAAGGACTATATGCCCATTGATTGCCAGGGGATTTATGCAGGTGACTCATTAATGCCGCAGGGGATTCTGCATGTAAATCCCAAAGCCTGGATAGGGAAATGGGACCGGGTGATTTTTTTTCCCCCTATAAAAAACACAAACAATGACAAGTATAAAAGCAGATAACCTGAATATCTATACAAATGGCTATTTGGCTTGTAAAAGTTTTCCATTTCCATCCTGTCACCTCTTCTCTTCACATGTATAAAAGATGGGACAATTATTTCAACAAACCTACTCGTATAAATCAACGCAGTTTTGCTGTGGGGAGACTTGGTGTTTAGGGCATTTAATATTTCAGCATCACCAGATTAGCACCGGGATCCATTTCTCTCTGTGGTCAAGGGCATGATTAGTTCTGTGACAGTATATTGGCCATTTTCGTATGAAGATCTGCAAATCCTGGTAAACAAATACCAGTTGGAAAAATTAAGAACAAGTCTGTGGACTGGAATGCACCCTACTTGCAATGGGAACAAAAAGCTGGCAATCAAATCTAAAGAAAAAGCTAAATCACAGCAGAATGACCTACTTTAAGGCATTTGCCAAAGAGGCAGTGTTTTTAGACAGCTCTTCTGAAGTAGCGTCTTTCTGTCTATGCCATCTGCAGATTTATTACTGCCTGAAAAAAAAAAAAAAAAAAAAAAAAGAAAGAAAGAAAGAAAGAAAGAAAAGAAAAGCTCTATTTAAATGATGCTAAGAGCCTGGTCTATAGGAAAGATTCCAGTATTGTGGGCACCACACCCACACCTACTGATGTGGTCCAAGGTTTTGCTTTAGAGGCACCTAATTAAGAAACCCTGACTCATTTACATGGAGACGTTTGATCTAAATTACACTCCAAACCGCACCAAATTGGGAGCATCTGTGAATGTGAAATGTTTGTTCCCTGTGACGGCTAGAACAGGGCCAGCTCTGGACGGCACATGTTCAAGTGACGAAAAATATTTCACATGTAACGTACTTCTGAGACCCACTTTTCCACTAATAATTCAGAGTGATCCTAACCAGTATCTGTACTTCCCCAATTATTTCAGGCTGTGAAAAATTATGTCACTTTTTTTTTTCTACAGTTAGAAAGAGGTAGGAGACCACCTACTTTGTTTGCTGTCATTGATAAAGCCCTTAGGTGCAGCCAATAGTAAAAAGGCAAAGCTGGCTAGTGGAGAGGCTGGTCATATATATATACTCAGGACCCAGAAACGCAGAGCAGCAACCTGAAGGGATGTCTTCCTCTCATCACTGCCTGAACGTCTCCAGTTTTTCATTTGACTTACTGGTTCTCAGCAAAGCTTTGCCTCCCAACTGCTCCCAGCCTGTATTTGTGTCTGGAAGATACAGCTTATACAGGGGAGGCTATGGAATGATTAAAAGTCTCATTACCTGCTTTTGGAGGGCATTCAGATGTGGTCCATCTCATTCCCATCAGGTAAAATGTCTAAGAAAGTAAAATAAAAAAATAAAAAAAACACATTTCTGCCATTGGATGCTGTGAACAGTACTAAGCACATACTTCTCATGAAAGAGTGTTGTATTTCAAGTACAATAAACAGTGTTTTATAGACACAGTTAACCCCACACTTTGGCACCTGATGGCCATTGTACCTTATTAGGCCATATATCACCTATGTTTCAGTGGGAGTCTAAGGAACCAGGAAGAAACTTTACATAAGAATTCCAGATGCTTTTGTCCAAGAAAGATATTAATGCATCGATCTGATGTACTGTTCTTTGCAGTAGCTAGAATGAGATTTGAATATATTAATATTTTCAGCAGCGGAGCCCAGGGAGCCCGGTTAATAGCTTATGCATGGATACATACTAGTAGATAGACTTCAGACAGAGGTAGGCTTTTCGGCTCTCATGTTGGTAATGCTCAGAGAGATCGAATGAAAGGGCTGTTCTCCCCGAGTCTTTGTTGTGGGCGTGCATTCTGACAGTGTGGAGCCAGAGTTCTTCTGGTTGTCTCTACAGCCTGGATTCAATAACGGTTATATATGCATGTTATGACAATGCGGTCAAGGAAACCAGATTTTTTTACTCTACCTTCAAGAGCGAGCCTATGTAGTCTAAATCTGGTGCTTATTTTTCTTGTCCTCATTCAATAAGTTAACATATTCATAATTTAATACAGGTTATGTTCATTTTGTAATTAAAGTTATGGCCTTAGTTGGGAAAGCCCTCAGACTATACCGCATGAAAAAAAAATGTTTTTCTATATTGTACTATATGGTTCAGTGTGGATCCTAAATCTGATCATTCCAGACTATATTGATTTGCTAGGGCTGCCGTATCAATATACCACAGAAATTTATTTTTCACACTTCTGGAGGTTAGAAGTCCCAGACCAAGGTGCCAGCAAGTTTGGCTTCAGAGGCCTCTCTCCTTGGCTTACAGAGGGCCACCTTCTCACTGGGTCCTCCCATGGCCTTTCCTCTGAACACAAGCATTCCTGGTGTCCTCTGTCCCAATTTCTCCTTCTTATAAAGATACTAATCATACTGAATAGGGTTCATCCTAATGGTTTTATTTTAACTTCATCACCAAAGGCCTTATCTCCATATAAAGTCACATTCTGAGGCACTGGGGGTTATGGCATCAACATAGGAACTGGTGAGGGAGGACATCATTCAGCCCCATGGCACAGACCACTGCCATGGCCACGCCCATGCTGCCAACATGCCCCATGCCAAATGTATATTTATCTGAGATCAAAACGAAAACGAAAACCTGTAGTAATTTTCCAGTATGATGTTCAGTCACTTTCTCCATCAGTAAGAAACAACGATGACTCCCCAAGGTTTAAGGGAACAGCAGCAGCGTGACTCTTCTCATACCTTCTTGCTAGACTGGAAGGAAGCAGTTGCCTCGTACAGTAAGTGTTACCGCAGTGCCCGCCTGAGCCCCACCCTGCCTTCAGGGACCCCTGAGCTACAGGCCTAAGTGCCTCCCTCTCCATTACTGCCGCCCTCCATTAGGAACAGATAATGCGAGAGATATCACTTTCACAATCAAACACTGCACTCACACCACACCTTTCAACTCAGCATTTCCAAATGCTTTAAAAATCATTATTATTTTTATTATTTATTTGTGGAATCCCAGCAGTCTACTCAGCACTGGGAAGTGCAGTCAAAGCCACAAAGCTATGGTCTCAGTTTCGCAAACTTAAACCAATTCTCAAGTTTCCCTCTTGATGGGCCAGTAAAAAAACCTGAAGGTGGCTGTTTGTATGTGCTTGCATATGTAGGAAAAGGGGTGGGGAAGGGGGTGAGGGAGAAATTTATCTGAATTACCCTGCTACTTATATAGCTGAAGGAATTTGGAAAAGAGCCATTGGGTAGTGTTGTTCTGACAAACTTAGAACCAAACCAAGAAAAAAGCAGGAAAGCCAATACATAGTTTGGGATGTAAAATTCAGAAAATGGAAATGAATTGCTCTAATCAAGGGCAACTACAATAACACTTTTAAAAGGGTTATTAAGCAATGCAGGAAGTACAAATCAATCATGCTCTGCATATTGTTCAATGGCCATTATTTCCTGGGTCAAATTGTCTTGACATTCAATTTAATACAGCCTTTCATCAAGTTGAAAGGCCCTGGAGAAACTTTCACTGGCCACCCACATTTTCTGTCAGGGCTTTTGCCTAGTCCACCTCACTTTGTTTTCTAACTTTTTATCACCATGACATATTCTGCCTTCTTCTACTGAAAAGTAAAAAACAACAACTCTACGGCTCTACAGGACTTCCAAGGTAGTGAATATGTGTTATCCATCCCTGTAATGCCAGAAGCTCCTGGTCTAGTCGGTGCCTGACACATAGTAGGATAGTAGGTGCTCAATAAATGTGTGTGAGATGACTAAACACATGTTCACAGTACTGTTCAAGGCAATCTAAAAGCACATTTGACACATCATGTTACCTCAACAACGTTGTAAACTAAGACAGGTGCCCACAGAGCAGACACACATTAAAAATCTAATGAAATAATAACTTAGATTGCTTTAAATCGAATTGACCAAAAGCATTTGTAGAAAGTATATGTTGAAAGTTATCTTGACTAGTCTTGAATTTAGGCAGGGGAGGTTTTCCAGAAGGAATATGAGCTCAGGGATTTTTGTTAGGATGGGAGGGAGAAATCACAAATGGGGCATATTCTGGAACATGGAGTGGGACCACAGAGGAAAAATGAGGGTAGAAAGAGAGGTCAATCATTGGACTTACAAGATCAAGAGGAGGCAAGGGAGTCAGGGAGGTAGAAGATTACTTGGAATTTTCTAATGAAAGGCTTTCAGAGACAATAAAGATGACCAGGTATGGAGAGCTATTTTAAAGATATTGTTAGTAACATAGGAACATCATTAGTAACATTATTTTGGATATTCTAAATTAGGAATTCTGAGAATCAGAGCTGCCACAATGCAGTAAAAATGAGGAGGATGTTTCTTTGGTCCCCTGTGCTTAGTGTGGCCTCCATCCTTGGCCATTGTGCATTATCCCCAGAGCTGAGCACTTAGAGGGGGTCTAGACACACACTATAATCATATATTTTTCTTAGTCTGCATGGAGAGTGAATCACAAAAGGACGTGTCCTGTGCTTAGAGAAAAGTAGGCAACATGTCTTTGTCTTTTACCACCTCAAATTGGTAATGCAGAAAGGCTATGCCCTTCTGCATTGAGCTATTTTGAGGTTTCAATATCCTGAGAATATGGGGCATCTTCCAAAAATGAGTGAACTAAGCCACTGAGAAGATGCTGGCCTCATCTCAAAACCCACCAAGTAACAGCAGCACAGCTAGAACCAGAGTTCAAAAGTCAAAGGTGCCCGCCTACCCTAAATTAAAACAACTACAGAAAAATTCAAATTGCATGGCTTGGCTCAAGCTGCTTTATTATATTTTGTATTTAGATTTCACACATTTATATTCCAAAATAAGATGTCTCTTTAAAAGTGTAACTGTTGGATTTAAAATCAGGAAGTAGTAAAGTGGCTGCCCAGAGAGACACATATGGAAGATTTTTGTTTTGGGGGCGGGAAAGAGTCGGTTTTGTTTTTAGTTCTGTGGAATTTCAGTCCAATCAACACCTAGGCCACTCCTTTTTAGAAAAAAAAAAAAAAGACTTTTTTCTTTTCTTTTTAATGATTCAGTGTGCAGACATCTGGGAGTTTAACCAGAGACATTCAAAAGGCAAGTGGAGGTACAGAAGCAATGGTGCGCATCTGATCTTCATTCTCATTTTGAAGAGGGAAATGGTGTATTGGTTTTTGAGGGCTCCGCATCAGAAGGGAAGTTATTCAATCCTCTCATTTCAAAGATGAGCCAACCTGGGACTTTCCCAGGTCATCTAGCGAGTTTGTAGGTCCAATCACCCAGGCTTACTTTAGGGATGGAAAGAAAATGGAAATAAGCTGCCTTGAAGGCACTTGTGCTCCAACTTAGTAATTATGCTCGGTGGTTAAATGCACTCAGAGTTCTTAGATGTTCAGTTCCCAGTGGAGGTGATTTCATCACAAAGGTCTCTTTTCTATAAAGCTAGAAGCCTGGTGCACAAAATTTATGCATGGGTAGGTTCCCTAGGCCTGGCCAGCCATCAGGGCCGATTGGGACCTTCCTTCATTCCGTGCCGCTCCCTGGTGGTCAGCGCATGTCATAGCAAGTGATCAAACTCCCGAGGGGACACTTTGCATATTAGCCTTTTATATATATAGATTGTCAGTACTTCCTCACTGTCTTAGCGCTACCTGGTACTCTAACCATTCCTTCCGCACGTGTCACTCCATCAGATGAATGAATTTTCTCATCCATGCCAGTCATGCCTCCTGCATCTCCATCTGGAAGGCTTGGTCCATACCCTTCTGCTCCTACCCAGGGCCCTCTCTATGCTCCCTGCTCACCCCAGGTTATACCACTCCTTCAGAGAACCCAGTTCAATGTCCAGCTCCTTTAAGATATGTTGGGCCAGAGATCTGGCCCTATCTGAAGAGAGATCTTTCCTTACTCTCAACTCAGAGCCCTTCTTTTGAATAGCCTTATAGGTTAACTTGACAGCATAGTGAATATAGGGCAGAGGTTGTTCTTATTCTTTTTTTTATTCTTGCATAACACCTACCATGAATAGGTACAGTTTATTGAACACTAATCATGTGCCCTATACATTGCTGAATATTTAAAATATGTGATTTCAATTCAGCAACCAGGTAAAATAAGCATTATCCTCCATTTAGGTAGCCAAAATCTAGGATCTAAAAAGACTACATTATTTTCCTAGCTCACCCAACTAAAAAGTGATGCAGCCAGTGTTTGAATACAGGTCTGTCTGAATCCAAAGGCTTTACTCCTAACTTTTGTGCAAAACTGCCTTCCTTCTCAGAGTAACCTGCACATAAAAGCTACTAAATATTTGTGAATTTGATGAAGAATGAATAAGCCAGTATGAAACCTGTTCCTTGCACCAGTCTGACTTGCAAAAGGGGAAATTATAAGAAATTTTGAATCTTGGTGCCTCTGAACAGATGTGATCACATAGACAGCACAAGGAAAGCAGAAAGATTCTCAGAAGTTAATAGTAAAGTCGATCGCTGGCAGCCTACCTGGAAGTGATATGACTCACAGGGAATGAAGCAGGCCTCCAGTCGACCTTGGCAAGCACTGGGGACTTGAGAGCATGCCTCTTGAATATTCTACTAACCTTATCCCTTACTTTCCCTTTGCCCATATTTTCTTACTCGCTTTAAAATGTATTTTAACCTTTCTGTAGTGGATGCATTTTATATAGAATACATGCTTTTATTTAATAAGATAGAAGTGGAAACCAGTTTAATACATAATAATATTAATCAACAAAATAAAATTGGTGCTCAAATGTACAGAAGAAGTTCAGAAATGTGTACTGAAAGAATAGAAATAGATGGCTTGTGGCCTCACATATCATTTCAGCAAAGCATAGGACTCTAATTATTTGTTTTAGGGAAGATCTGATGTGTGAGTTCCAGGAGATATATAAAGATACAGCTTGTCAGTATTAAAATCAGAGAGTTGAAAGGCCAACAGAAAAGAAGTGGGATTTTCATAGAATGAAAAAAGAAAGTTTTTCCAGTAAACACTGCAGATAACTCTGAGTTCGAAAGTGATTTTTGTCCTCAAATACCATTAACGATTTACAAACCAACATTTTAAAACACAGAGGTGAGGCATGCCTAAGACTGAAAGATACAGTGTTGTTGAATTTTCTTGGTAAATTAATATCAAGACAAAAAAGAGAAGCTCATTTTATTGCAGATTTGGAGGCCACCAGATGGCATTTCTCTCTATTGCCATCACCAGCCCTCAGCTGTGTATCCTAATGGTACAGAACCTGGGAGCTACTGATATTCTCCAGGCATATCACACGGATATCTCTCCATTGTAAAAAAGAAAGCCCTTGTCCAGATTTTTGCAGTTGTGGTAAAGAGCAGTGATGTTGAGGCGACTCTTAGTTCGTGGGAACCAACTTAGTTCAATGAAGAAACATGACAAGGAAGTCAGGAAAAGGCAGGCAAGTATTTCTTACCAAATTGTCATTGCCCTCTGCTCCGTCAGTGGGCGTCATTGTCTACAACAATGTCTCAAAGCCCTCTGAAGACTCAGAGGCAAGCCCTCTCGAGGAGTGTTGAAAGGATGGGTTTCTAATTTGTTTTAACTGCAGGCATGTGTGTGACCAAATAAAGCAGATCCCCGAAGAGTCTTTTTCCTGATGTATATATGACATTTGTACTTTATCCAAGCCCATTTTGGGGAGCGATGTCCCTTCAAAAGCAATGTAATCTGTGTGGATTGAGGATTTGACACTCGAGAACCCAAATTTTAATTCCCAGTTACATCAATGAACTAACTATAACTTCAGTTATTGATTTCAACTCTAAGATAAAAAACTAAAAACCAGGTCCAAATGCATTTTTCAGAAAATATTGTGGCAAATTTAACACACCTATTCCCCAGCTCATGTGTTATAAGACAAGCTACCATACATTTTCAGAGAAACTGTCTGTAGATTTATTCAGAGGTTAGACTAATCCACTTCTACTGGTATTTTTTCATTTGCTCAGTCTGTGCAATTATGAAGCAAGAATTTTCTTCCCTCTGTGTTAAAGTGTTGACTTTTATCTAGTAAAAGAAAAAGGGCCCATGTCTTGAGAAGCATTTGGGGGAGTGTGTAGGATTTCTAAGATTAAATTTCCAGAAGTCTTTAAAGTCTCTAACAGACATCATGGAAGTCCAAACTATAATTATAACATAATTATAATATGAGATAATTTTCTTTAAAATATTCCCTGGTCCAAAAAGAAGAAAAGAAAAGAAAGTATTCCCTGGTCTAAATTTATTTTTACAAAATAAATTAAATATAACCTAAAAAAGCCAGCAAATTCAAATAAACCTTCATTCTAAATTTAATTTGCTTTTCAACTGGCCGACCCTCATTCATGTTAACATTTGATTCATGTGTTTTATCTTTTCGTGAAGTGTTCAGCCTCACAAGTCTTGGATGTGAGGGCAGTGTTTCCCTTGCCTTAGATGTGCATGGACATTAACTTCCCCCTGAAACAATCACAATCCTCTTCTCCTCAGAGATAGCCGGGAGCGGCAGCCAGGGGTGAAGGGGATCCATCAGGAAATGTCCCATGTCAATGTGTTCTCCAATTCACTTACTGACCGGCAGTATGCAGCCACACTCCTGACCTCATGAGAGGGAGCCTAAGGGGGAAATGGCACTGAGTACCAATTCCTATGTCCTGTTGTTCTGTGATCTCAATTAAGTGCTAATTAATTACCACTGGCATCTTTGGCATTGCTTGTCAAATTGCATTTAGGAGTATCTTTTCAGTGTTTAAATATCAGTAGTCCAAAATCCACAAGCTAAAAATTCCATGTGTTCCTATATTCTTTTTTTTTTTTTTTGTCCGCTTCAAAACTGTATTTTAAAATGCTACAAATTTATCTATAACCACTGCAGGTAGCTTTCAAATACAACAAACAGGAATTGGTATTGTCAATTTTGATTAATAGTACTTCATTAATAAACATCCTGTTATTCAGTCTCCACCTGCACTTGCTGATGTTGCCTGGAATCAATTAACTCATATAATTTGATTCATTTTACAAAGACATTTTGGGATGTGCTGTGCTGCTGATAAAGGTCCTGTTTTCGCAGTTCTAGATTGCAAGTTAGAAGACACCTGGATGGATTTCTGTTTCTGCATGGATTTTATACAGGAGTGGTGTTTTGCAAGGGAGCTGGAAGAAAATGCTTCTGGGAGAAGTCTTGGATTAAATAATTCATTTTAAAAGATGGTGGGGGGGTATTCCTTCTGAATATTCTGACTTTATCTGAAGACTTCTGACTTTATCCTGAAATGTTATGTATCCTCTCTCTTAATCAAGCCATTTTACATAGCAGATTAGTGGTCCTTTAAATCAAAGGGGGGGAAAATAACCTTACGAAGCACCGAAGTTAAAACTCCAGCAGGGCGAACTAAGATACTGGAGTCAAATATTAGATTCAGCTTCATGCCGTGTAATTTTGTTTTCCTTTGCCTTGTTTTAGATATAATTTCTTCTTCTCTCTTAAATATTTACTAGCCATGGTTTCCAGATCAACCAACTTGATCCTAATTATGCATCTATGAAAATATTTCTTGAACTTTTATAGGTACTTAAGAAATGCTAAGTTTGGTACAAGTGACAAAAGTCCCAACTCAAAGTGTTTAGACAAAAAAGGAGATTTCACTGGATTACTTAACTGAAAGACCCATAATTAGATAGGACTTTGGGCATGACCAAATCTATGTGCCAAAGAATATTGCCAGGAATTTGAATCTTTCCAACTCTAAACTCTGCTTGTCTCTGGATTAGCTTCATTTTCACTTAAAATCTTTCCTCCTGGCAATAAGATGGCAGCATCAGGATCATATCACATCAGTTTAGAGTCCTCAGGGGCCAGTAACCTCTCTTTTGCTGTGGGAATAGAAAATTCTCAGAAATTATTCTCTTTGGCCTGGATTGGATCCCTTATTTATTCCATGTTTGTTTCTGATCCATTCACTGAGGCAGAGGAATTCATGGCTCTCATTAGTTGGACTTGGGACACAAGCCCACCCCTGGAGTCAGGGCCGGGTCAGCTCCACTCACACCTCAGAGACTGGGAGTGGGGGCGAGGTGGTTTCTTCAAAGATGGTCTTACTAAAAAGAAGAATAAATGATGAGTAGAAGGCAAAAATTCCAGTTGTTCACAACAGTAAATTTTAACTACAATCTCTTATGTCCCTAACATAACTATCTTATCTCTGATGGTAATATTTCAATCAATAGGAGCACTGGTGTCTATATATAGGAAAGCTTGCCTATCTCTCACTCTCATTTTCTGGAAAAGGACATCAAGGCCTATTAAGCAAAATTACGGTAACATCCATCCATGCATGTACTCATTCATCTATGTAACACTAATGAGATAGGCACTGAACTAGGCACGGGGGCAAGGCAGCTCTTTAAAGAGCCTATATATAGAAGTAGCATGGGCAGTAATGAGATACAGCTTTGGAGTTAAAGCTGTGTTCCAATCCCAGCTCTTTTACTTATTAGTAGTGTGAGTGCAGACAGAGTTCTCATTCTTTCTGTGCTTTAGTTTCCATATCTAAAAATAGATGTATTGCAAGAACTAAATTGATAAAGCATAAAGGCAAGTACATAAGATAATTGGTCAATAATTAGTAGTTACTACTGTGTATATCAGATGAGATAATACAAATAAATCACTTTACACAGTGCCTTGCACATAGTAAGTGCTCAAGAAATAACAGCTAGCAGCTATTGTCATATGAAATAGAATGATGGACTAAATATAAAGGAACACAAAATTTAAAAATCCAAGACATATATATTATGATAGATTTGAAAAAGGCCTCAAAAGTTCACCCAGACCTATTCCCATCTTCAGAGAAAATCCTTTAGTAATTTCAGATATAGTAGAATTTAGCTTCTCTTCAAAGAAAGTGTTCCCCAAAGAAACTCTCTTCCTTTTTGCTCTCATATTTCATCAGTTTACATAATATTTAATTGAATTACATAATTACAATAATAAGTACAACTGGCATAAACTTGTTTGAGCCTCTCTCCTGGGACTTCCCTCTAGTGGGAACAGATGTGCACAGTTGAGAGTCATTAACTAGCCGAGAGCATTCAATGTGTTGTGGGCACTGGTCAGTATATTTCACAGAGGAAATAGCTGGTTTAGCAGAAGTCAGCCAAGAGGGCTTCTACCATATTACAGCAGTCTCTCCATTCTCTTCATCTTCTTGAATGATGCCTAGTTTTTGAATATTTGGCATCTTTATTGTATTTTTAGAGCATCCTTCTTTAGCTGATATGCTCAAAGTTTTATAACAAGAATTTTAAACATGCCTTCTGAAATCAGTTTTGTTGTTCTACAGTGACAATTATGTATTGGGTAAAAAAAAGCAATGTGAATGGAAAAATGGTAGCACATGAAGGATGAATACTTGATGCTGCCCTAAATCCATGTCTAGATCTAGTCTTAAGTAATAGGTTGTATATTAATTTTTATTTATATTTGTAAGAGAACATTTATTCAGTAAATCACAGAGGTAGAAGAAATAATTCCTAGAAGAAATGGGCTTAGAAAACAAAGGAAGGGCCTTTGGGAGTGAAGAAGCTACTGGTAATGTGCCTGGGGCAGGGAAGGGAAGGGTAGGGAAAAACACAGGGGAGGGGAGTCTCCCAGGAGGGAGAGAGCACTGGGTCCTTGCTCCTAAGGGTCTTAAGGGTTGAGATTTTAGAGGAGGTCCCAGGAGAAGATCTCCATAGAATGTTCAGCAGCCTTCTAGGAGCCTCCTTTCAGGTCTGTGGTCTCCACTTATTGGTTGGTCATTGCCAGGGCAGGGGGGTCATTATTCATTATAGCTGGTCCTGAGGTCAACTGTGGCAGGTTTTGTTGCTTATCTGGAGCTGGCCCATCTTCCTTGCTCTGCTCATGTCTGTCTAACTGCCTACAACATCCCCCCACACACACACACCTCAAGGATCTTGGCTCTGAATCTTTCAGAGAAAAGGGACACAGGAAGACAAATATGGAAACTTGCCTCATACATTGAAATGACACTGTCAATTGGGAAGAGCCTAAAAGATTAGAATACACTTTCCACATGCACCTGTCCTAATGCATAAAATTAAAGGATCATCCTTTCCATTCTTCATGTTGATCTCATGAAGTTTTTTGAATCCTATTTGTTTACTATCTTGCAAACCCCCAAATCAGAGTGCCACAAAAATAGGAAGCAATGGCAACATTTACATTTCAAAATTGGGGTTTGGGGAGATTAATGACTTTGCGTTAAGTTTTAGGTAATAGTCCATAAAGGCTGCAATCTAAAGAAGTTCTATTTGTATTCAGGTACTTCTGCTGAGAATATTAGAAGTAGTTCAATCTGTGCCTTAGGAAATTAAAATTTTGTGATCAGAGTAGCAAATGAACTACCATGTAGAATTAGTTAAATCCAAGAGACATGCCTTTCACTGATTATTGTGAGACAATTTAAAAAGATCTAAACAATAAAGGCACACTCCAGTCTTCAAGTGTATCAAGAAGATCTGAATTTTTCTCAAGTAATCACTAGCCACCCAGCAGACACTAAACATTCTATAGAAATATATAACAGCTCACTGGTTAAACAAGACTCAAACCAGATCAATTCCTTCGATTTGTACAACATCTAAGTCTCTATTTGAACATCATAGAGATTGACTGATTTGAAATGTGTCTTCTGTAGTCATTATAATTTCAAACTTAAAGTTTAATGATTACTTTCGGTCAGGCAAAGATTTATGAACCTATGTATTCTTTCTAGTTTGTTTTTCTTAATCCATGAATTGAAATAGTTACACCTTCCAAATTGCATGTTCTTGCTATACAAAGAACTTACATCAACAGCCATTGCACAGACTGGAGCGTCCTTAACACAAACTTAAGTGCCAAGAAAGCCACACTGGTTGGCCCCATTCCTTGGTTCAAATCATTTCTCATGGTCCAACAGCCATAACACAATATAGCCAGTTGTGCTCGTTGGGAGAAAATTGAATATTCTGGGGAGTACCCATGGAAAACACTGGCTGAGGGATACTGAAAAGAGAGGCTGGACAGATTATGAAAGGACCAGCATGTCCTAGTGAGGAGCTGGGACTTTACTTCAAGGACAACTGATGGTTTTCGAGTCAAGAAGATTAACCTATATAACAAGACTGAAAGAGCCCAGCTGCATATGGATTATCTTGCTAGGCTCTCTGGCCTGTGTTTGGAGACAGGCAATGAGAGCAGTCCAAGTAAACTTGAGAGAACAGGAAAAGACAACAGACCTCTCACAAGGAGCTGGCAAAAAACAGGAGAGCAAGCCAGGCTACCTAGCAATCCATCTCGGGTTCAGAGCTGGGTTTCGGTCCTCAAGGGGAAATGCAAGACAGAACCAAGAATTAAAACCACAAGTAGAGGGTTCATCCAGGAAAACTGGGCACATGCAGCTTAGTCCTGCTGTATGCTGGAATCAATGAGGTGCCAGAGTCCACAGGCTCTTTAGAGCAAGCATGTCAAACTGATGGCCCACAGGCAGCATGCCTCGTTTATTTGGCCTGATGTTAGCCTTTGAGTTTGACATGCTTGCTTTAGAGGAAATTTGGGTGCAGCTAAATCAGGCAAGAATTGGCACCAGGAATCCTTAGGAAATATCCTTTGTTAGTTTGCATCATCATTACTATTAAAAATAAAGTAAAATGTGTCCAAACCCCTAATCCTTATAAAATTAGAAACCCAGTACCTCCAGGTTATCGGAAAGGATTTATGTTTCACCTAGTTGTTTCTGGCCTGATTTTCTGCTTTGGCTGAACCCGCAACTCACACATGCCTCACCACGTGCCAGTGTTACCTTACCTTGACAATTTCTCTGCCTTATTTTCCAGAAGCTCACTCCAGCACATAGCACTTGGTAGAGGTGGGCTGAAGGATCACCCAGCTTAGCAGATAATGTAAATTTTAAACTTACAACAAGCATACCTATTATTGAAATGTACCTTGGTTATTCTGCCTCCCCTAAGGAATTTTTATGGGTTTTCATTTCCATTTACCCTCCAATTTCCGACCATGTCATTCTGCCCCAACATTGTCCTTTCATGTTCATTCTTTTTATTTCATGTTTTGTACAGAGTATTTGGTTATCATTTTTCCTGGCTGTTTTCTAAAGATTATCTTTTCACAATCGAAATGGCCCAAAAAATGTTTCGCTAAGAAGGAAAAAAAGCTCATTTTTCTCCCTTAAGAATTCTACTACCAGCTATTAAAATAATTTTTTTCTCTATAGTTTACTTGAACCTATAAATTAAGCATAATTCTATCTTCTTGTAATTTAGGTATGGATTACTGTATCTAAACTGATCTGCAGATATTCTGCTGGGCTACCCCTGAATAGTGCTGACCCTTCCGGCTCCCACTATCTGATACATATTAGGAACAACAGACATGTCAGAATCTACCTCGTTCGTGACTTTCCTCTTGACAATTTATAGAGTCAATGCTATTTAGATAGGTAGAGAGGTAATCTCACCAGCGAGGCAATTCCCTTGGGCCATTTCCATGCAAGATAGTCCCTCAATTAGAAAATGGTATGGGAGGGTTTCACTGAGAACTCCTGTAAAGAAATTCCTGAAATTGCGGTGGTGAAACTAGTAAAAGGGCTCTGCTGTGAGAAGTAATATTCTCACCAGGCTGTTGATACCATCTGAGAAATTTACATCTTGAGACAGTGTCTGATGGTGGTGATAACAAGCCGGTGTCAGCAATCTTCCAGGTCTGTCAACTGATCGCTCCAGGTAAAGCAGGGTAGTTTACTGTCTTATTGCAAAATAAATGTGGGCCCCCGAACTGTCAGGAGCACAGCGTGAGCTATTTAGTGTCTAAAAGAGAATGAAATCCTCTCGGGAATGATGAGCACAGGGTCTGTTTCATTTCTAGTTTGAGGACCCTATTTATGTGCTTGGGACTTTATTTAAACTGCCTCTTGTTTTTCAAATACCAGAACCATTCTTTCTTTTTTAAAAAATACTAATGTTGTGGAAAATTGAGAGAGAGAAAATAAAAGTCAGGATCTAGCAGCTATACTCAACGTACTGCATTGTTGTTAAACTACTTCAA
This sequence comes from Eptesicus fuscus, assembly GCF_027574615.1. Classification (NCBI taxonomy): domain Eukaryota; kingdom Metazoa; phylum Chordata; class Mammalia; order Chiroptera; family Vespertilionidae; genus Eptesicus; species Eptesicus fuscus. The sequence continues at coordinate 25,162,067 of NC_072483.1, forward strand.
CACTCTGTCACTCACCCTCAACCCCTTATTTGTCCCACCCCTAAATCGCTGAACCAAACACCAACTGAAATGTAAGAGACCAAGGCAACTCACCAACATTGGCAAACATGGAGAACACATCACCTCGGCAGGTGTCACACACTTGGCCCTTGGCTAGCGCCTTGGTGAATAATATTAATAAAGGCTCTATTATTAATATTAATTAGATAGCTCTTGTTGAAATGTTTCCAAAGTGATGAGCAAATTAGAGCCAACCTAGAGAAAATATTTTAAAAATCTCCCACTGAGCATGCTCAGAGAGAACTTCTTTTATTTTTAAAATGCTCAACCATTTTCTTCAAAAACTTGGCTTGTTCTTCCCGATTTAGTGATAACTGAATTCATGCCAACTTTGATGTTTTTAGCTTCAGCTGTTTTAGAGCTATATGTGATCCCCCCAAAAGGTTGGAATGCATTTTCTTCTGAGTGAAGAAGGAAGCATATGTTTTAAACGCTCATGTGCCTTTTTGAAAAGGATGAATTAACATCCTATAATATTTTACCTTTGGGCTTAAAATAAAGAGTTGGGTTTAAAAGTCAAGGAGACATTTTCAGAAATTACAATGGAGACGCTGGCCTTCGGGAGGAAGTCTATGGATTGTGTCTGTGTGACCAAAGGCATTTGCTGATTTGCACGTCGGCAGCTATTGTTTATAAGATGGCAGCAGAGACAGGGCAGTTTGGAGACTGGAGCAAGATGGACCACACGGAAGCCTAATTTCAGGACATCAAAGGACAATAGGATAATATGCAAAAACACTGGAGTATCTTGAGTACATTTTTTCCTAACCAGATAAATGACAGGAAGACTAGGAAATAAAAATGAATTTACAAAGCTTTCATCCACCTGACAGTCCAATTTTCCTTTTAATTTATAGAAACAGGAAGGGAGGACTAAAGAATAAGGGGTTAGAGGCTAGGAGTACTAAGTACAACGGATGCCATTGAAGGGGAGTGTGTTAGAGCAGAGGGTTGTCAGGCTTGCTGTGAAAACCCTGCTCATGCTCTTCTCTATTATCCCCATGGCAAGGCTTCCCTCAGATTGTCCTTGGGATCAGTTGGTTATTGGATCGCCTTGGGACTCACCAGAGATGGGAAGGGAAGAAAATCAGGGTCACTGTGGCTAACACAATTATTAGCTGGAAAGGTACAGAGCAATCTTAGGAATGCAAGAGGTATGTGTCAAATGGCTCCCAGCAAGTCCTGTGGTTGGTACAAAACTTACATGAGAAATGGCTTCTGACTGAGGGCGGGGTATTTCCCCAGTTGCTGTGGAAACATTGAATGATATAGGTGTGTTTAGATCAGACCTGGGTCATTTTTGCAGGTGACCATGCAATGCTAAGTCTAGTAATATCAAGTCCAATTTCACTAACTCACAACTCCCACTATATTCTGGCATGTACCCGAAACCCCTGGAAGAACAACAAAAGGAAAGAATTGGTAAAGAAATGACAAATGTCTCACTCTCTTATAATGTCAGAAGAACTACGGGCAGAAAAATTGAAACCAGAATGAAAGAAAGGTTTAAAAGGAAATTGAGTCTGTGTTTACAAAAGGATTCTAATTCTGAGTGAATTGTCCAACTCAACCAGTTGCTTTGGAGAAACATGATTAAAGTGATGACTGAGGTGTTTTGTGTCCTAGCCTCAGTTTCCTTTATTCCCCTCTGAGTTCAGTAACAGCCAATCAGAAGGGAACCTGGCCTGGAGGCTTGTCAGTGATAATAATTGAAAACATCTGTCCATGGAGCAAGTGTGGGAAGCCAGTGCAGCTCCCTGACAGAGGGAGTTCTCAGGCAGCAAAGCCATAACCACGACTGTGCTCATATTCTCCTTCACAGACTTTTCTCACTGCCAGCTGTCTTTATTCTCCTGCCAGGAAAGCAAGGGGCCTGGGGCTCTCACCAGGGCTGGGGTTAAGTGAGCTGAGGAAAGGAGGGAGACTGGCTCACTCAGAGCTCTGCGTGTAGAGACAAGGGCTATCTGACTAGGAACTAAAGAGACCCAGGACCGAGAGAAAAGAATAACAAACCAATGATGTCTGAGAAGGAAAGAGAGATAACGATGTAAGAAGGGTTCAGATTCTGTACCAGAGGATGTGGGTTTAAATATCGGCACAACCATGTATGTGTGACACTGGACAACCTCCCTATGCCTCAAGCTTCCCATCTTTAAAGGGGGAATAATAATAGTACCGATCTCATACCTTTACCTGATAGAAGATAGCACTTGAGGTTTAGAAATGTGGACACCTCTACTGGAGGGCCTGATACTTTGGTCATGAATAGGGACGATCTTGCTAATGGTGTCATACTGATTTAGGCCAGCGATGTTCCACCGGTGTGCCAAGAATATTTTTTAATCTTTATTGTTTAAAGTATTACCTATATCTCCATTTTTTCCCCCCAATTGACCCTTTATAGCCCTCCCCCACCCCCAGACCTTCACCACCCTATTGTCTGTTTCCAAACCACAAGAATTCTTTTTTTTTTTTTTTAAGAATTCTTAAAACATGCAATACCCAACTATATAACCAGGGACACTGAACTCTTTTCCCTTAGATTGTCAAATAAAAAAATGACAATAGTCAATATAAAATAGCCATCCAGTGAGAATGAATCAAAATTATACCTATTTTTTCTGTCAGATCGGCAAAAATTATATTTTTTTGGTGTGCTGCAGAATTTTAGTAATTAATTTATGTGTGCCATGAGATGACAAAAGTTGAAAATTGCTGATTTATATAGTGGCCAAGTTGTTCCTGCAAATATTGTTCATGTCTGGCTGTGGCCTTTTAAAAGCTACTTTAGCCTGGTCAGTGTGGCTCAGTTGGTTGGGCGTCATCTTATGTACCTGGGTTGAGGGCTTAATCCCCAGTAGGGGATATGCAGGAGACAGTCAACTCATGTTTCTCTACATCAGTGTTACTATCTCTCTCTCTCCCTCTCCCTTCCTCTTTTCCTAAAAATCAGTTTAAAAATATTTAAAAATAAAATAAAAGTTGCATTACCTGCCTGTGTTGCTTAGCAGCTTGTGATCTCAGTACTGACTCTTTCCTGTAGCCTTTTTCTGCCCCCAGAGCCATCATATAAGATGCACTGGTGTCTGTCTGATCTAGCTGACGCCACTCACTCGTAGTGGACCAATGCCTCACTCCCCAACCCAGCAGTTTTCCAGATCTTTCAGTTTGGTGCTGAACATATCAAGGGAAAATATGGTCAGAAGAAGGCCAGTAAAACATTATTTCAGCCACCTGAAGAGAAAATTCCAGATTGCAGGTTTGAGAAAATTTAAAACAAGGAAAGTTGGAGCATGGAGAAGAAAGAAAATAAAGTTACAAGTAGAAAGATTTAGATGTTTTCTCTACCCATTGGGGGGGTGGGAAGATGGGCAAACTTCATTGAGAATATAATGAACCAATAGATGTAGAAAGGAAATATAAACAGAAGATTACAAAGGACAACTTTAAAAAATACCAAATTATCCAGATGATTTCATTGTTTAAGATACCTTCTGTATATAAATTAACCACCTCTGGAAACTGCATTAACAGTTATGTCACCACAACTGTATTTATAACTAACACACGGTTATTTGATGTATGGTATTCACTTGGAAGCTAGCAAGAATAAATCCGGCTTGCAAAGAAGCAGAACCAGGGTGGGGCTTAGGGCCTGAGAAAATCTCGCTCAACACATGGGTGGCAAGAAATAATACAAAAGGAGAAACTCGGGGAGGCCGACTTTGTATCATTAGTTAAGAACAGTTATATATTGTATATGTATCCAACATAAACACTTGGCTGAGGATGTTATTATACTGACAGTGTTTGCCTTTCCTTATGGTCATCAGCTGGTGACTACCGCTACTTGGCTGCGAGGCGCTTCATCCATAAAGAAAAGCACCATAAGTAATAATGAGTGTGAGTTTGTGTTCATTGCAAAGCAAGAATTCAGATTCAACAAGAGTTTTTTTATCCAATTGAAATGAATCAAACTGTTTAACCTATTTGGGCTTCTATAAATCAGGAGTGTTGTCATATTAGTAATCCTCCCAGATAACGCATTGCAATGAGGCGCCATGAAAGAGGACAAATGTATAAACACAAAATAAATAGAATCCATGGACCCTCTTCTATTCAGCAGCCTTGTACATCTCCTCTCTCTCTATTATCACTATTTAATAAAATTACCACTTAAGAACTAACATTAGTAGGTATTTTTAACCATTGAGAGATTATAGTTTTTCTTTCTATGACTATCTCTTTGATAATCATGTACAACCACAGAAAGGTCTGATCTTTTGATGTTTATTAAGATCAATAAAATGGGAGGGAGTAATGTGCATCCATGGGTTTTAAAAAGACATGTTAAGAATATTGTACAATTGCTTTTTTAAAATGAAGCCATTTCTGAAAGAATTACCATATTTCTTGAAATCTGCTTCAAATAGTTATCTTTGAAAATTAATTATGTTTCTAGAGTTACTATTCATCTACTTTGACACTTCTTTACCCTATCATTTTCCATTTTTTCCTAAACTCACTTAAGGGCAACATGGTTCAAATTCCCCCCAGGAGTTTGCCTCTCAGGTTCCCAGATTCCTCCACGTCCGGGAACACCTTGGGTTACTCCTGTAGATGTATCTGATTTCCTTTTGAAATTGCTTTCCCACTGAATGGCACATTCCTGGCACAGATGCCACCCTTCTCCATCCAAATCCCACGTAGACGTAATTGGCTGAGCATGTGCCCCTTTCGCACTGAGACTTCAACGTTAGGGTCCTTCGCCACAGAGCAGACAGCCACCACCAGCCAGGTAAAGCAACTCTGTGTGCCATCCCTCTGCCGGAGTGGGGCTCTTGATCCATCGCCACCATTCTAGTATGAGTGTGTGAAAACAGAAATGCAGACTATAGACACACCCTTCCGCGTCCAAGAGAACAGGAGGCTCATGTCTGTTTCCCTAAAAATCCCAGTGTCTGCTTTCTTGTTTCATTCTTTATTTTAATAAATAAATGTATATATTATCATAAAGATATACATACACACCCTTTATATAATCTATGAAGTATGCATAACCATTGATTCAGAGTGTACACATATATATGTAAGCTATCACTATAAGCCCTTACACTTCAGGGTTCCCTTCTCATACAATGGATTACAATGCTTGCCATGTGTTTCCAAGCTTGTCAACTTCCTTACAAATCATTTTAATTTGGAGGAAGAAAAAAAAAAAGATTTAAACTTTTTTTAAGAGCCCAATTGTTCAACGATAGGATTTGGGCATTAAAATTCCTCCAGCCCAACTGTCTGAGTTTTCCACACGAGGAAGCTGAGCCGAAGGAAGGTTACATGGCTCCCCAGAGTATTCGTGGAGCATCCAATGATGCTATTCTGCACTGACTGAATTCCCTTATCCAAAAATGCATCTAAACGATACATTAGATTGTTGTATTTCCAAATTATTTTCTCTAGTTTTTCACTGTAATTTTTTTTTCAAAGAAAGTGAAAAGAGAAGGCAGGAGAAAGGAGAAAGGGAAGATGGGATGACATGGACCAGGACTCAACATCTTTGCTGATGAACTTGGCTCTCTCTCAAAGAAAATAGCTAAGAAGAGTATTCATGGAGAGCTTCTGACTGTAGATTAAAAAATATTGGGGAGTACCTTATTCCTGTTCAGTTCATCTCCATTTTCTGCTGAAGCAAAAAGACATGGACAAATAAAAATTAACCTGCCAGCCACCTATAAAGCAAATACTATTTGTTGCCACAAAAAGATATAGGATGCGCAAACTTTTTACTTCAAATGAAAATAGGAGTAAACCTGAAGGTAACATACCACCTAAACGCAAAGATTTTGCAATTTAATTGAGAGATAAAGCATATGTGCATGAAATAACTTAGAGATAAAAATAAAACATGTCAACAACAATGCAATACAATCTGAATGTTTAAATGCCAAGAAAGCGAATAACAAAGTGATCAGAATACAATTTTTCTAGTCGAGACAGGCTTAAATATGCTTTTGAATATAGCACCTGACATAGACTGCAGAGCAATTCAAGTGTGTATGGCCATAAGGACAGATGAGCAGGCCAATTGACCTCTGGACCCTGAATGTATGCAATCTGCTTTCATTATCATTTTTAATTAATAGATTTTGTTTTTCAGAACAGATTTAGGTTTACAGAAAACTGGGCAGAAATAATAGAATTCTATATACTATCTCTTCCAACACACACACACACACACACACACACACACACAAATACATTTTCCCTATTATTAACATCATGCATTAGTGTGGTACATTTGATGAAGCAATATCAATACATAATTATTAACTAAAGTCCGTAGTTTATATTAAAGTTCACTCTTAATGTTGTAATTACATAGATTTGTACAAATGTATAATGACATGTATTCACCATCATAATATCATACAGGATAGTTTCACTGCCCTAACAATCCTCTGTGCTCTGCCTAGTCATCCCTCCCTCTCGCCTAACTCCTGGTAACCACTGATCTTTTACTAGCTCCAGAATTTTGCTTTTTCCAGAATGTCAGATACTTGGGATCATACAGTATGTAGACTTTTCATACTGAGCTCTTTCACATAGCAATATGCATCTGAGGGCCCTCCTGTTCTTTCATGGTCTGATAGCACATTTCTTTAACCACTGAATATTCCATTGTATGAATGTTCCACCATTGATTTATCCACTCACCCATTAAAAGACATTCAGGATCTTTTTTAAATTTGAAAACAGAGTTTTTTAAACTTAAGTTTTAACTTGTATTTTAACCAATGCATTGCTCAGGCAGGTGATGTGGTTCTCAGGATACATAGTCATTTCACCTTGAGACTTCTTTGTCTAGAGGAGGCTATCATTTCGGTCCTTACGCTTAAGTCATGGGCCACTTCACCTTCTTCCTTCCATTCTTTGGTGACATGAGAACCATGTGTTTTAGAATACACAACCAAAAGATGATAATTATACAATTAAGTACTGGATTTTTACTAGTAAATGAATGTAGTTATTAGCAAGCATTGAGGGTTTTGTCTTTCCCTTTCTTCTAGAACTACAATGATGTGTTATCTTTATAGTGAATGAGAACATAAAACTAAATTTGAAGTTGTGGGAGGGAGATAGAAATTTCCCTCTACTTTCAAGGTTCTTTTGGCTGATCTAATAATCCAATAGACAAGAGATGGATTAACAAGAGAAAACAACCAGCCTGGCTGGTGTGGCTCAGTGGTTGAGCATCAACCTATGAACCAGGAGATCACGGTTCGATTCACAGTCAGGGAACATGCTTGGGTTGTGAGCTCAATCCCCAATGGGGGTGAGGGGTGCATGCAGGAGGCAGCCAATCGATGATTCTCTCTCTCATCATTGATATTTCTATCTCTCTCCCTCTCCCTTTCTCTCTGAAATCAATAAAAATATTTTTTGAGAAAGTAACCAAATTGAATACATAGATATGCATGGAAACCCTGCATATATGAGAGACTTAGAGACCACAGATGCACAAGAGATTCAGAGACAGAAAGAGAACATGGGTATATAAGACATTCTGAGCTAGAGATCAGGTAAGGCACCTTGGGGCTTACAAGCTCATTGCAGGGAGGGTGCATATCCAATAATTAGTTGTTTGCCCAGCCATATAGGTAGGTCAAAGCGGTTATCTCTTATTATAGGCAAGGTCCATTATTCAAGTTCTTTTAATAGAGAGGTAGAGTTTCTCTTGAGCCCTTTGCTAAAGTTGCCTTCAGTTCAAAACAATTCACATACGACAGAGGAACATCTTAAAGTGACCTGTTTGAACCTCCACAAAATTATGCCTTCTTCTCTCTTATTTAGTTGCAATATTAACTATGCCCCCCAAAACAATTTTTAAGCTGTTGTTGATTCTCTAAATAGAACCAAATATCACCTGGCACACCTGTGTCTTTCTTTCTGACACCAAATAACATTTATAAGCAAAGTGCTATAATAATAACAATAATAATAATAATAGTCATAATAAAGGTTGCCCTCCCATTTGAAGAGAATTAAGAATGAAAGCCATTTACTTGGCTCCATGATTATTTATACACGTTGATTTTAAGACAGCACACAGGAGGCTTTGCCAAGAAAATTTTAAAGTTCAAGCAGAAAAAATAATCACAATATCTTTCAGTCATTTGCTGCTTATATTTATTTCCTTAAAATGCACAGCTAAATGCTCTCTACATACAGCTATCACTTGGTAGACGGGCTGTATCTTATTACTGGGTTATTTTCCAGTACATTTGGCGTAGTTAAGGTAAAGTGTATTAACTTTCTCTCAAAATAAAGATGAAAACAGAGTTGTAGCGGCTGTGAATACTTCAGCCATTGTCAGGAAGTTAAGAACTGACAGGAGCTCCGAATAATCAACTCTGCCTGGTGCATATACCGTAGTTTCCCCCTGGGATATCTGGTCTAATCCTACAATGTATCTGACTGGCATGAATGTAGAATTACTTTCAATAAAGATTTTATTTCAAGCTTGGATGATTTCCCCCAAAACATCTTGTCACTGAGGCAAAGTATATCATAGAATATCTGATTCCCACCCCCCCCCACAAGTCAGCTTTTGAGGGGGAAATATACACATTTCAACTCAAGTACTCCACTCAAGTCAATTCACTGTAAAAGATCACATCTTAACATATCTAGACTGATTAAAGATTTGCTATGTTAAAGAAATCAGAGAGCTGTCAAAGAAAGCTTACCCTAAGTCTGCAAATGTAAAAAATACATAACACATTCGCTCATCTACAATTTGCACTCTCCCTGTAGTAGCCCCCAATCCCAGAGCAGCCAAGACAGATGACTCCACAGGCTAACACATGGCTTCTAGAATATTTGTCTTTTTGCAAGTAAGGAACATTTAAAGGTCACATCTTCCAATAAGTAGGAGATTGTTTCCAGGCTATAGGAGAAATATGAATGCCCTGGTCATGATCACACTAAAATGATCTTCAGTTCTCTATTTATCCTTCTCTGTCTGTCTCCTATTCTCTTCCCTCATAATTCCAAATTAAGTGTTCAAGAGAGAGGAGCTGTACAGTAGCAGTACATTACTCTATCTTGAATTCACTGAAATGTTTCATTTCATACTTGCTTACATTATTTCAGCCTTGGTGTCACTTTGTTTAATTTATGCTTGGTTCATATAATCTTAAAAAATACCTTCTGCTACCTACAGAGTTTCACCCCTTGCTAAAAGCGCACAAATCACATGGTTTAGTGCTAATGGAATAGGAATAGCTATTTTAATATTTAATAATCATGGCACATTACATTTAAACAATGTTTTAAATTCAAATTCCCTCTTATCTCTATTACTATATTTTAAGACTAACCTATAATATTATGATAAGATTCAGGTGCAAGAATGGAAACTTAGCATGGATAAAACTCACGAGTCACAGAAAGGTCTAGATTGGAGTTTCAGCTTTTTTTTACTAATTGGCTGTATGACCTTAGGACAGGTCATTTTACCAAGAAGTCTTTAAAGCCAGCTGCACACCAGATTTGCCTGTGAAGCTGTTTAGAAACTCGCCGGGTGCTCCACCCTGGACCACTAAATCAGAATCTCTGTGTGAGCCCTTCGAATTGTTAAAGGCTCTAGCCAGAATGGAAAACCAGAGTCCTAATCTCCCTTTCTGTGTTTATAAAATAACAACTGACAGAAGTAAACGTAATCGTGTATAATAAAAATCAGTGTTTCTATCATTTGCAAAGGGTTTTGCACACATTTTTTATGTAACCTTCAAAACAACCCATGAGGTCAGTTCATCATTAATTTCACTTTCTGGACAAGGAGTCTGAAGCTCAGAGAACCTCAGAGAAAAAGAACTTATTATTCTAAGATTCCAGATTGCAGGTTTTCCCTAGAGCAGTGGTTCTGATAGAATGACATGATAGGATGACACACAGTTTTTATCGAACCCGTGCTTCACTATAGGCCAGTTGTAAGATTGTTTGTGGTTGAGTCCCTGCCATTGGTATGGCTTTGAATGCACCGCCACAGATGGTATTTACCAGTACATGCAGTGAGGACTAAGACTCTGCTCTAGAATGACCAGAATGCGTTCAAGAATACAAAGAGCTATATATGAAGCATGATGGTTCTATCTAAGGTCTGTTGATGATAGAGCATGAATTTGGAATGGAATGGAATGACTCATGAACACAGAGCTAGACACAGGACTAGATTTCAGGTCTCCTCTTCACAAGCCAGTTCTCCTACTAGAGCGTTTCTGATTCCCCAGAGCTCATGGCTACCATGGCAGGTTGGATGTAACATGGCACCAGTTATCTATAACCTCCAACACAAGGAGGGGAGCAGGATGAGGAAGAAAGAGAAGTCAAACTATGATGTGGGGCCAACACCGGTTGGCCAGCCCACAGAAGCTCTGGAGCATCTATGTCCCATCAGAGTTGTCTCTAAATGGACCAAAAGGACTCGGCCTATCTGCCCCCACAGTGATCAGTCATTGGCCATGGGCTGTTTCTGAGACTTCTGGGGTGAGGCTCCCCTCGGCTGAGGCAAACCTTGCAGGGCTGACTGCTGGGCTAACTGCTGACTGACACTACAGTTGGGTATTCTTCCTTGAAGAGACATCTGAGCAGAACATGTAGTGTCCACTACATTACACCATTTGTGCCGCTCTAATCCATTCTTTATGTATGCTTGAGGAACCTCTCCCTTAGGACTGCGCGAGGCCTCACTTCCCAAGGAAGCCTTTGAAGAGGAAGCTTTAATAGGACAGATTCAAGCCCTGGCAGCTGAATCTTGACCTGAGCCCAGTGCTGACACTCATCATCTCCCTTCTCCACTGTCCATTTTAGGGAATCTCAGTAATCGCCTCTGCTGGTCATGGTGGCTGACCCAACACAGTGACTCCCAACTCCATCCCTGAGGCATCCATGCTCCTAATCACTGTGTCTTCTCAGACAAGGATTGCCCCGGCCAGCGGGGTCTTCTAACGGGGGTACCGAGGCAGCGCACCTAAGAGAATGAGAGACAGACAAGGGACGCAAAGAATGGAGGCAAGACAAAAGGGTTTCTGATCAAGCCTCGAAATTTTATTTTTTACATCGTTCCTTATATGTGATTTCTAGAAGGGTGGATGCCTAGGAGGGGTGGGGGCTGACCTAGATAATCGGCTAAAGTCGTAACTATAGATAAAGGGTGTGGTGGTTGAAGGGCGGCTACAGAAGGAATGCTTTGTCCTCAGGCAAGAGGAAGTGGGCCTAGTTTCAGTAACTTACTGAAGGTCAGAGTTAATCCTTTGACCGACTCTTGGCTCCTGACAAAGGATTTCTGCCCTATCCATTAAACAGAGAAATTGGGTAACAGAGGACTTGGAAGCCCCATGTGGATCATCTAGATACCACACATATTATTCCCTATCCTCACCGTGTAACAGCAACCCTACCTCCTCCACCTGATCAGGGTTAATGACCTCTGACTAGATGGTCACTCTTTTCCTTGCTTGCTGATCCCTGAACTAAAGAAGCTCTAAGTGCCCAGGAAGCAGCAGTAGTTGATAAAACAATGACTAGATGAATTATTCTAATACAGTGATACGAGCTGAATAGCATCCTTCTTGGCTGCCTATTTATTTTGCTCCTTGGGGATGCCATGTTCTATTAACCATCTTCATTGCTCCCTGTGAGTCAAGTCCTCTTGGCTGTCCCTCTGTCCCTGCTGCCTATTATTATAATTGCATCTACCTGACAGCATCTCTAATGCTGTCTGTAAGCCTGGTTCTGTAATGGGCTTTTCTACAGCCAACCCTGATTTACAGGGTAAAGGCCCTGTAATTTCGAACAACGTTTTTGTGGAATATAAATGGTGCTTAGCAATAGCTCTTCAATCTCACTGACCTTGTAGTTACTATCCACAACCTCCTGCCATTATTTTTAAATGCCTAATATATTACATACTACTCGTCTCCCCTCCATGGATATACCATCCCAATTCAGCACCAATGAGAGTTTTAACATTTGGACTACCACCCTGTGCCAAGACCTGACTGTACTTGCCTGTCACGGCTGACAGACCTCTCATTTCCAACCAGTCAGCAAGTGACCAGCTCTACATCCCCATTTGTGCTGGCTTTCATGGGCCAATTCTGAAACCAATAATCACAGGTTAAGTTCTGAAACAGAGTTTGGCATGCAGGGTACTTATTAGGGATCAACCCTTATGGAAGGGAGGGGGTGAGAGCAGGATTGGTAGAGGAAGAAGTTGAACTTTGATGTAGATCCAACTTACCCTCAGCCAACCACATGGGGAGCTCTGGAGTACACGCAGCTCATTGTCCCACAGTCAGTGCCCTTGGACATGGTGGCTCACTGCAATTGAGGCAAACCTTGAAGAAGAAGACAGCTGGAGTCCATCTGCTAACCTCACTCCCACAGATAGGCAGGAAGTCCTTCCCTGAAAGAAAGTTTGAGTGGTCCATCTCTGTGTGCAAAACAGCCACCATCAATACCAAATTATTAAATATAAGATTGGCCCCTTAGCAGCCTGGAGACTAAGAGAGACCCTTTTATAAAACCCAAGATAGAGCTTGATAATGGTCCCTAGAAATGATACATTTAATCCTGCCCATAGAATTGTTTACAAAAGGTGAATAGAGATGTGTGTGCTGGACAATGGAATCATGAGTTAGACCAACATCCATATGTATAAGGACATATGCAGAAAATGGCACACTTCATTTCTCCACCTCAATAGAGATTATAAACTTATATGTATAATAGCAAAATAAATAGTTTCTATCTTTCAGGCAAGCATTGCATATTGTTTTTTATCCTCACCCAAGGACATGCAGAAAGAGAGGAGGGCAGGACGGAGAGGAGAGGAACATCAATGTGAGAGAATAACATCAATGATTGCCTTCCATATGTGCCCTGACTAGGGTTCAAACCTGCAAGCCAGATATGTGCCCTTACCTGGAATCAAACTGGCAAGCTTTCAGTGTACAGGCTGACACTCAACCAACTGAGCCATTCTGGCTGGGCGAATTTCAAAGGGTCTGGATTTCTGCAGATACATTGAGCATTTTACCTAAAATAGAATTTGATGGTCATATTTTAGATGACCAAGAAAAATGGTATCTTTTTCTTTAACTTCAACCATTTATAGTATAAAGCAGATAAAAATTACATCCTATTCTAAACTCCTCTCACTAGTTTTGTTCGAATTGGGTACATGTTGGAAACTCATTGTTAGATAGTAGACGGGAAAGGCACCCTGCATGGTTATAGGCCCCTAACAAACTCTCAGGAAACATCAGCTCTCTTCACCTCTGCCTTCCTGTTCTTATTATCTCAGAGCAGGTCTGAAACTCAGGTGTGCAAGAAGCGTAATTATTGAGCCATGTAAAAATGAATTTCTCTGTGAAGGCCCACTCACCTAAATGAGTTCAGTCTAGTCAATTCAGAGTGTCTTGTGGACATTTTCCTGGCCTGTTTCTAGTTCTGAAGAGCTACATACAGCCTAAGAATTTGGTGGGACAGCAAGAGCATCCATTTCCAGTATTTCAATAAATATTTATTGAGCACCTAGTACTATGAGCCAAACACTAATCTTCATCTAGGGATACTGCACTAAACAAAAATAAATAAAGTCCTAGTGCTTAAGATGTTTACATTCTACTGAAGAAAGTTAATAAAGCAGATGAGTAGGGTAGAAAGTATCTGGCTCATGTCACCTGTTCAAGCTGGTCTTCATTCCTTCTGGTTTTCTGTCATCATCCGCAACTTCCAATCCTAGGTCTGAATTTCAGGCTCTGTTCAGGAAGAACTCTGTAAAGCTATCTTAACACCACCTTTGCCTCGATAAACCATATGGTAATTTTTATTTAACTACTAGAGGCACGGTGCATGAAATTCGTGCACAGGAGGGGGGTGTCCCTCAGCCCAGCTTGCACCCTCTCCAATCTGGGACCCCTCCAGGAATGTCCGACTGCCCATTTAGGCCCGATCCCACCGGGCAGTCGGACATCCCTCTCACAATCCAGGACTGCTGGCTCCCAACCGCTCGCCTGCCTGCCAGCCTGCTTGATTGCCCCTAACCGCTTCTGCCTGCCAGCCTCATCACCCTCTAGCCATTCCCCTGCCAGCCTGATTGATGCCTAACTGCTCCCCTGCTGGCCTGATTGCCCCTAACTGCCCTCTCCTGCCAGCCTGGTCACCCCTAACTGCCCTCCTCTGCAGGCCTGATCGCCCCCAACTGCCCTCCCTTGCTGGCCATCTTGTGTCCACATGGGGGCGGCCATCTTTGACCACATGGGGGCGGCCATCTTGTGTGTTGGAGTGATGGTCAATTTGCATATCACCTCTTTATTATATAGGACTAGTGGCCCAGCCGGTGCATGAAATTCATGCACGGAGGGGGCGGTTTCCTCAGTGCAGCCTGCACCCTCTCCAGTTGTGGACCTCTTGAGGGATGTTTGACTGCCAGTTTAGGCCCGATCAGGATCGGGCCTAAACCAGCAGTCGGCCATCCCTCTCACAATCTGGACCTCTGGCTCCTAACTGCTCACCTGCCTGCCTGCCTGATCGCCCCTAACTGCCTCTGCCTGCCTGATTGCCCCTAACTGCCCTCCCTTGCCGGCCTGATCTCTCACCCAACTGCCCTCCCTGCCAGCCTGGTTGCCCCCAACTGCCCTCCCATGCTGGCCTGATCTCGCCCCCAACTGCCCTCCTCTGCTGGCCAATTTGGTTCTAATTGGTCAGTTTCTATGCCAGTCAGCATCAAAATCTCCACCTCCTAGGCAGCCATTGGCTCCTCACAGTTGACCCAGATTTGGTTCTGATTGGCCAGTTTCTATGCCAGTCAGCATCTCTGGGCCAATCAACAGAGCCTGATCAGAAAGGCAGGGCTGATCAGCAGCCCCGGTGGAGGCCTGGAGAGAAATGGACGCAGGGCTGCTGGCCAGGCTCTGAGGGAAAGAGAGAGGCAAGTGCTGGTCAAAAGCTGCCTCAGATGCTACAGATCAGACCCTGCTTCTCTCTTCAGGTCTCTTTCCAGACCTGATTCAAAGCCCCCTCAGCAGTCACTGCTGGGTCACCAGGCCTGCAGCCACAGTAGTCAGCACTGGGTCCCCATGGCAACCCAGCGCTGACTTCCAGTTGGTCAGCCTTTGGTGGTGATTGGTCGTTACACCTTGGCTCTTTATTATAGAGATTCTGATATATTGGATATAGGAATTCTGGATTCTTGCTATATCCCTAGGTTTTCCCCAAGGAAAATAATATGGACCTGTCTAATCTCAGAATCCTCAAACCTTCTAACAGCCTGTATCCCAGGGAAGAGGGATAGGAAGGGCTCGGGACTCAGAACTTCTGTGGGACCTCACCAGAATCTCAGGTCTCTTCTTCCTACCTCTCCAGGAAATATTTCTTTTGTCTGGTAGCAGGGTAGCCGGGCTCTCTTCACCTACCTTCCAATCTGTTGGTTAGGTCAGAGCTGCAACTCTGATTTCTTGGACACTTAACTTTTTGAAACTCAAAGGTACAGTTCTTTTCAATTCAAATGTCCTCATTTGCAAAGTACAAAGTACTTTCTTTGCTTTTCTGCTCTATTATATCCACTGAGGTGGGGGAAAAAAAATGCTGCTGACTGAATCTTGGGGAAAGGCAAGAAGCACAAGAGTACAAGGAAGAGTGGGGAAGAAACCTCAGCAAATATACATTATTCCACCTCATCTCAAATGATAGTTTGACTTTCTCAGAATGTGCACTCTTTCATCATTAATCTGGGAGCCCTAATGACATTTTAAATGTCATTTCACTTCCATCCAACACAGGAATCTTAGACATTTCTGAATGCCTCCTGATGAGAAACTCATGGCCTTTTTATGTACAAAATATTTCATAACCTTGATGGATGCTCCTTGTACTTTTCTAGTATACATGTGGAAAAATCTATAGCAACCAAGTATTAGTAGTAGTGATATACAAGTGATAAGATTATGAGGGACTTCATTTTCCTTTATTTGTCTGCATTTTCTAAACTTTCTATTATAAATATGAATCCTTTGTAGCAGCCTAGTCTATTTGCAACACAAAATCCTTGATAAGGAGGTGAATTAGGTCTCTGGGCTAATTCTAGGAACTGGATTTACGAGAGCACAGTTTAGTTTTTCTTCCATATCATGCTTTTTGTTTTGTTTTGTTTTATTTTGTTTTGCATTCAGTCGTCATGGCTTCCCTAACTATTCTTTCTTCCAAGTCAAACTCCTTGGGTCCCTTTGCTCCACTACTGAGGAGCACATCACTCCACTGGGTGCATTCACTTGGGGGCTCTCCTGTTACACAGAGCCTCTCTCTCTCTCTCTCTCTCTCTCTCTCTCTCTCTCTCTCTCTCTCTCTCTCTTTCTCTTTCTCTCTCGCAATAATCCTCACCCCAGAACATTTTCCCATTGATTTTTAGAGAGAATGTAAGGGAGAGGGAGAGACACAGAGAGAGAAAGATCGATGTCAGAGAGACACATCAATTGATTGCCTTCCGCACACACACTACCAGGGCTGGGGATCTAGCCAAGCAGTCTCTCTCTTAATGTCAAGTCACTGTTAAGAAGTATCAGAAAGTAAAATTAAGCATGGACAATTGAATGACAATACCCAAATTGCAACTGATTCTCTTTTACCTATTCTGGAATCTTTTAAACAAAAAGACAATTTTCAAGTAGCTGCTGAAGATGTGATGTAGATGCCCTTAGTAGGAAGTGAAATAACTGTTTTCTTCACCTATGTGAAAAAGGAAAATAAAAGAGAGGTTGATGAATTCTGACTTTGCATACCGATAGTGTTCCTTTTAGATTTATCTAACACCATCAAGCAAATATTTAAGTTCTATATTTTCTACTAATCTATAAAAATAAAAATGTAATATGCTAATTAGACCCGATGACCTTCCAGATGTAGCCTGGGCTGCCAGGACCAAGCCCCTTGCATGAATTTTGTGCATCAGCCTCTAGTATCTTATAATTAGGTGCCTTATTCTACTTGGCCTAATTAATGCTAATCCATGCAAAACCCCCAATATTCTGAATCAAATGGCACATTTCAGTTTTTTAACTGCCCTATTGAACAAATTTTGGGTAGAGAATAATGACAGTTTTATAGTTTTTTCTTTCTAAAAACACTCCCAATATATCATATATTTTCTAACCTCTCTCCCCTAAATGGAGGGAGTGCCCTCCCAGTTGATATTATCAGTACTACTGGTAGATCAGCAGAGCTCAGGGAATAAAATCCAAAACTCTTTTTCCTGCTGACATGGTCAAATGTGGATGGCTAAAACGATGTCAAAGCTTGGGAGAAAATGCCTAAGGGAACCCATAGTTGAAATTCTCAGTCTATCTCACCAATAATGCAGTTCCAATCACAATGAGAAATAAATGCTTTCAGAAGTTTAAAACACTGTGTGAATCTGGAGAAAGAGATAATACATATTAATTGAGTTTTTCTTCCACCTGAACACCCTTCTCATCTTTGTAAATACATACTTGGATGTGAATTAGGTAATTAAAATATCTTACCTAAGACTGCTTGCTGCCTCTCTGACTTGCTTCCCTTCCAAGTCTTTCTCAGGCCTCTGGTCTCACAATTAGAGAGCCATTGATTTAAAGTGCAAACATTTTTTTAATTAAATTTTATTTTTTTATTGTTTAAAGTATTTCAAATAGTAGTACATATGTCTCCTTTTTTCCTCCATTGACCTCCCTCCAGCCTCCCCCACCCCCCAGCACATGCCCTTACCCCTTAGTTATTTGAAAAAAAAAAAAAAAAAAAATCTCTATCCCAGAGTAATCATGATCTTCATCTTAATCTAGGTACTGTCATTTACTATGTGGCTTTGATCAAGTTATTCAATCTTTCTTTAGGCTTATTTTGTTCATCTGAAAATTTTCTTGCACACCTGAAAAAGAAAAAAAAAATAGTAGGAAGAATATTCCTAATATATATCAAAGTTACAGTGATTTAAACAGCAAGGTACTAGTTTAGAATATACACATAATTATCAACAGAATAGGATGTATCTGGTGTGTGTGTTTGTAAGTGTAGAAAACTGCATGAGAACGTGGCATCACAAATCAATGGAGCATGGTTTATCTCTAAACAAATGTTATGGGGATATTAGCTAGCTTTTGAAGAAAATTAATTTAGATTACTATCATATTTCACACAATAAGATATATTTAAGATGAATTAGAAGATATGAAAATGAAATCATTAAAGATAAACTAGGAGAAAGCATTGATATTTACCTGATCTCTCTAAAAGGATGAATTCTATAATAACAAAAACAAAATAGAATTTCTCAAATAAATAGTGCTAGATATGACCACATAAACATATAAATAAATAAAATTAAGAAAGAAAAAATCCCTGGGAGAATGTAAGTACAACAAAAAGAATGAAATGTCATGCTTCTTAATACATAAAAATTCAAAAAACTACATGTGTAAGATATTCATTGTAGCATTGTCTGTAATAGCAAAGAATTAGAAGCAACAAAAAAGTCCACCAGCAAGATAATGGTTAAATAAATTAAGGTATTTCCATACTACAAAATGTAACAACTTTTTTTAAAGGATGAGGTATTTTTATATGTACGGACTTGGAAAAATGCCCACAATATATACTTAAAGGGGAAGTAGCATTTAATGTACTTTTTAATCTCAATTTTTAGAAGGAAAAAATATATAAGAAGATAGGTAGATGAATAGATAGATAGGGAAACATCCAGAAGGCACACCCATCTGTTAATTACAGTTAACATGAAGGAGTCTTAATGGGAAATGAGAGGAGTTTACTTTTTTATTCTACATACTCCTGATTGGTACATTTTTTTCAAAGATTATATATTAGTTTTATCATCTAATTTTATAAAAGAGTAATATGCAAATTGACCATCACTCCAACACACAAGATGGCCACCCCCATGTAGTCAAAGATGGCTGCCCCCATGTGGACAGAAGATGGCCGCCACAAGATGGCCAGCAGGGGAGGGCAGTTGTGGGCAATCAGGCCAGCAGGGGAGGACAGTTTGGGGGCAATCAGGCCTGCAGGGGAGGGCAGTTAGGGGTGACAGGGCCAGCAGAGGAGGGAAGTTCAGGCGACCAGGCCTATAGGGGAGGGCAGTTGGGAGGGACCCAGACCTGCAGGGGAGGGCAGTTGGGGGCAACCAGGCCTCCAGGGGAGGGCAGTTAGGGGTGACCAGGCCTGCAGGGGAGGACAGTTAGGGGCAACTAGGTCAGCAGGTGAGGGCAGTTAGGGGAGATCGGGCTGGCAGGGGAGCAGTTAGGTGTCGGTCAGGCTGGCAGGGGAGTGGTTAGGGGGTGATCAGGCTGGCAGGCAGAAGTGGTAAGGGGCAATCAGGCAGGCAGGCAGGCAGGCAGGCGAGTGGTTGGGAGCCAGCAGTCCTTGATTGTGAGAGGGATGTCCGACTGCCTGGTGGGATTGGGCCTAAACGGGCAGTCAGACATCTCTTGAGTGGTCCCAGATTGGAGAGGGTGCAGGCTGGGCTGAGGGACACACACACACACCCGTGCACAAATTTCGTGCACTGAGCCTCTAGTCTGTCTATATATATATATATATATATATATATATATATAATAGAGAAATATGCTAATTAACTGGGATGCCATAAGGGGCCGACTAGACAGGAGGAGGTTCCACATGCAGTGTTGGGGGCTGCGTGGCAGGGGCCTCCACACGCCTGCGCTGGGGGAGGGCCTGATCAGCAGCAGCCATGGCTGCTTCAAGAGCCACAGTGGGAGGCAGGGCCAGTCCGGCAGTGACCACGACTGCTACAGGGCCTGGGGAGCGAGGCAGGGCTGGACCTGTGACTAGAAGGTAGGCGGTGCCACGTGATTTCAAATTGTGCACTGGGCTCCTAGTCTATAATAATAAAAGCATAATGTGCTAATTAGACCTGATGTCCTTCCAGACGAAGCCGGGGCTGTGAGGGAAGCCTGGGTGCCAGGTGCCAGAGGGAAGCTGGTGCCGGCAGCTGGGGGAAGGAAGGCCTATTCTTGCATGAATTGTGTGCATCGGGCCTCTAGTACAAAATAAATAAATGGATTAAACAAACAATCTGATACATGCTCAATAGGAAAGGGGCAGATGGTATGAACAGCTATTCACAGAAGATAAAATCCGTATGAATGCTTTTTTTTTTTTTTCTTCCATTTCCTAACTTCGAATAATCCTAAATCCAAAGAATGACAGACCATTTTTTCCCTATAAAATTGACAATTATTTTAAAAAGAATAATACCAAATGATAATAATGATAACAGGATCACATGGTCCTTGCAGTGCAATGTGTTAACATATCTCGTGTTGTCGTATTTTAAGAATAGAAGAGCCATAACTTAATGACCTAGCGCGAGAGTTCTCTGTGCAGTCCCGGCCCAGCAGCATCATCACCTGGGACATGTGAGGAATGCAGATCCTCAAGTACCTCCCCGACTTGCTGAATCAGAATTCTGGGGACAGAGCCCAGCAATTGTGCTTCAACATGGCTTCCGGGTTATACTCATGAGAGGTGAAGTCTGGGCACCATTGATCAAGTTGTTACATTTCTACTGTTTTATCCTACCACAGGGTTTTTCAACAGCAGCACTACTGACATTTTGGGCTGGCTAGTCCTTTGTGGTGGGAGGCTGTCCTATGCATCGTAGAATGCGAGCTGCATCCATTGCTTCTACCCACTGGATGACAGCAGCAGCCCCCCACCCAGGCATGACAATCGCAAATGTCTGCAGCAATTGCCAAATTGCCCCTGGTTGGGAAACACTGTCTAGAGAAATGCTGCAAAATGTGGAGGAAGAGTAAATGGAAAGATTTTTTTTAATGTATCAATTTCACTTATATTAAGAAGTCATAAGGTGCAACCATTAGGTCCCATATAAGATAATGAGTAAATAATAAATATTACATATACAAGATAAAAGTGAAAAAATGCTTGATACAGAATTATATAGAAAGGATTTTTTTCAAATACGTTTGTAAATAAAGTCTTTGTTTATATATTTATAACACCTAAATCCTGGCAATGTCATTCTTCTGGACAAAACCCAAGAATGGATTCACACCGTCTTTAGAATTAAATCCCACATCCATACCAAGGCCCATAACTTCCCCCACAGTCTCTCCTACCTCCTTCGCCTCATTCCCCAGCCTCCAGCCATGCCTTCCTCCTCCCTATTCCTAGATCCACCAAAGACAACTTCACCACTGGGGCTTTCTGCCTACTCTTCCCTGCTGAGTTCTCCTTCCCCTGGTGAGCACCAAAGCAGGTCTCCGCCCAAGTGTCCCTGAGCACCTTCAGAGCTATATCATCTGCAACCAGCCAGGCCCCACCCAGGCTAAGTAAACAAGCATCTCTGGGAGGGATTTGAAGACATTACAATGTTTTTGTTTTTAAAGGGCCCTAGGATCAGTGGAAGAATGGCTGCTTCTCTTTTTCTTAGTTTTTCTTGAAGTACTTCAGCAGCCAAAATCACATTACACATTATTTAGAGCAGGCGTCCTCAAACTACGGCCCGAGGGCCACATGCGGGTGTTTTTGCCGTTTTGTTTTTTTACTTCAAAATAAGATATGTGCAGTGTGCATAGGAATTTGTTCATAGTTGTTTTTTTTTAAACTATAGTCCGGCCCTCCAACGGTCTGAGGGACAGTGAACTGGCCCCCTGTTTAAAAACTGGACCCCTGATAGAGTATTGTTTGTTGTCTGGGTCTCCCACTAGAGTATAAGCTTCCTATGGGCAGGGACTTTGTTTTATTCATTGCATTGTCACTGACACCCAGAACAGCGTCCAACACCTAGTAGGTACTCAGTGAATAATGGTTACATTGAGTTACTGTGTTTACGGTTACTGGTGAATCTTTTCTTTATTATACTTTTCTAACCTTTTTAAATTTTCTTGAGCCCTAGCCAGTTGGTAGGAGCATCATATGTACACCAAAAAGTGGCAGGTTTTATTTGCAGGGGATATGGTTTGCATGAATTCTCCCCAAAGTAACTATAGCACATATGGGCAGCATCCAATCAGTGTTTCTCTCTCACATTCATCTCTCTCTCTCTCTATCTCTCTCTCTCTCCCTCCACCCCTCCTCTCCCTCTCTCTCAAATCAATTTAAAAATTCTCTTGAATTGAATGTAATAAAAAAAAAGAAATTAAAGTTGACTTTTAAATCTGTCTTTCAAAATTGTGAAATAGTTGAAGCATAGTGATTGGCACATAATAGATATTCAGCAAATAATAATTCTTAGTGTTTCTTTATGATATTATCTACTATTTAAGGGATTTGGCTGTAATAACCCACTTTATCAATGGTTGTTGTCACATTGTGGAATACATATTCCAACTGGAAATAAGTCATTTTGAAATCCATAGGCTATTCATTCTTATTACTTTATCATTCCTTCTATCTTATTAGATATTTTGAATATTGCTTTAAAAGACACTTTAGAAGCTCCCTATAATGTCTAATCAATAAAAATATGAAACAAGTGAATAATTGAAAATGTTCAATCTTCTACATTGAAATCTGTGCAAAGAGAGAGGGTACTTAATAAATATAAAGAATAAGGCCATGTCAGCTATGAATATGCAATTGCCATATAAAGCTTCTTTTCCATAATGTGCTTTGAGAGAATTATATATACTTGGCTTTAAAGATTATTGAAAAGCAAAAATGTACAAATATAGCAATAATTCCTGTTTCAGAGCATAGTTGTTAACTTGTTTAGAAAATTAATAATAATAAGACATACAGATCTAAATGGAAAGACTTTACAATTAATTTAAACCATTTTATTTAAAAATTAGCATATACCAAGGGCTGAATTACCAATGAATGACCACTTTGAAACATGTGTTCAATGTGTAATCATTGGTGAATGCACTCTTCTGCTTTGACCATATTTGAAAATTTTTCTGACGTAGAGCCATAACTTTAAGGGAGAAAGTGGAATTCCTGCTAATTCATATATATACACATATATATATATACATATATATACATATATACACACACATATATATATAATAAAAGCATAATATGCTAATTAGACCAGATGTCCTTCTGGACGACCTTCTGGATGAAGTCAGGGCTGTGAGGGCCAAGGCAAGCTGCTGCAGCTGCAAGGGCTGAGCCCCTTGCACGAATTTCGTGCATTGGACCTCTAGTGTGTGTGTACACAGCCTTTTTCACTTAAGTGGTCAAAGTCACAATCAACATTTCACATACAGTGGCTAGTGACCTGATGGTAGGAGTACATTTACCACCACACTTTCCCCATTCAAGTCAAAGCACCTTCAAGTTATCTGTGTTGGACAATCCCAGCATTGCAGAGAAAGGGAAGGGAGCATTTTTAATACACTTCCAATAACTTGAGAGTTGTCCTGCAGGCAATTATGTGGCTTCCAACTTCCTTTGCAAGTCATTAATGGTAAAAGCAAAGCACAAACTTAAAAGGAAGTTTGCATCCATATATCTGTTTAGAGCTGGACTATTATTAAATGCTTTGGTCTTCTTAATTCAGCATTAATTCTGAGTTTTCTAGTAAAGCTCTCTTTCAGTTTGAGTCATTTGGCTGTAATTTTAAGCAACCAAGAAATTTCTTTGAGTTAGCAATTCAGCTCACTCTTGGAAAAACTTACCCAACATAAGGCTGCAAGGATTTTTTTGTCTGGGGTCCAACATCTGTAGCACTGGATTATAGATTGTTTCTAAAATAATCTTAAATTGATGGATCATTGCTCCTTCCATTTGGACTCTGCAAAAAGTAGCTCTGGCATTTCCTCTCCTTTTTATGCTGTAAACTGTATATCATCCTTTTAAGCTCTTGCCAGAAAAATGAATTCTTACCCACTTCAAGATTTTATAAACTTGAATTTTACTTAGCGGTATAAGAAGTCCTTTTACAATGAATATATATCAAGTGCTATTTCATGAACAAATTCATAAAATCATAATTATTTTTGTCAGGCTATTTTAAACTAAACAGTATTAATAAATAGCCCTTTTCAAGAGTTGCACTTTGGGGTCTTTTTCCTATTAGTCAAGTGTTCACAGGCACTAAACTTGGAGCTCTTAATGTTGTTTAGAATCAGGTATCTTTGCTCTAAGGATATCTTAGGAGTTAATTAATGGTAAGTAAACAAACATGTAGAGGAATTTCCAAATATTGATCTAAAGTCCAACTGTTTTTGCACCTTCTTACCCATCCATCAATTCACCATATTTCACTTTATGTTCATCTCTCAGCCATGTCTTTGCCCTCACTTTTCTCCCTCAAATGTGTTCTTTTGCTTCTTGGATATTATTTTTTTTTTATTTTTTGGTCACAGTAGGGGAGTGTCATTTAGTTCTTTGCTGAAATCAGGTTAAATTGCAGCTCAAAATTTATAACACTGTCATGGAGTCTAAGGCCTAATGAAATCTAAGCCCTGCCAGAGGGCTGGAACTCTCCAGAGAGCTCCAGAGTCTGACCTCTTTGAGTTAGCTACTCCATAGTTCTGAAGCCAGGGTGCCATAGGAGAGGGTAAAATCCATAGTCTTTTCAGACTTATTTAATAGGCTCTTAGCAAAGCAACTAGAGCAGGCGTCCTCAAACTACGGCCCACGGGCCACATGCGGGTGTTTTTGCCGTTTTGTTTTTTTTACTTCAAAATAAGATATGTGCAGTGTGCATAGGAATTTGTTCATAGTTTTTTTTTTAAACTATAGTCCGGCCCTCCAACGGTCTGAGGGACAGTGAACTGGCCCCTGTTTAAAAAGTTTGAGGACCCCTGAACTAGAGCAACATTTTTTATATGTCTCCTCCTTGTCACTCAGAAGAATCTACAACATTCAAGCAAGTTAGCGAACACAGGAGTCACACAAAGGTAAACAAAGATACTTTCTGCAGGACTTGTCAGAACCTTTATTATGCAGTATGAATTTTTAAGAAAAAGGAAAAATGGCACACAGCTTCCTTCAAACTTATTTTACTCTGGAGTGCTATTTTTATAAAATCTATCACAGAAATGGTGTTTTGCAGAACTCACTTTCATGAAAGCTGTCCTGGAGGTATTGCCAAACCCCTAGTATTTGGTTTCTAAATCAGACTCCCCCCACCTCCAATAATACAACCCAACTTTATTTTAAGCGACTGGAAATACAACTTACTCTATTTGACAGTTTTCCATCTTAGATACTAAATTGAATTTATTTTTGTCATGCAGTGCTTTTATTTCTTTCAATAGCCTCTGTTTCTTCTCTACATATGTTTTACCAGTAGAAATCTTTAGAAATAATGGTGCTTGCAGTGCTAAGCTGATCCCCACAATGAGAATAGAATTATGATATCCATTGATGTGAGACAAAAAAAATACACCCAAAACTAAGGTTTAAATAATTTTGTAGGATAGTATTCTACCTACTTTTTGAAACAGTGGTTGACTTCCTATGTGGTCCTAAATCAACCACTTAACTATTTAAGAGTCTATTGAAGTAGAAAGTAGTTAAGTTCACATTTGAATAATGAAGTTTATAATAATAGCATTAATACGTTTTCCTAGACATCCCCCAAGTCTATTTCCACTGTCTATTAGAAAGGGAATATAATCTAATTCAAATGTTAATATGAGAATATGCAGTATATATTGCCTATCTACATGAATCATATAGTTTAATAGTTGGTAACTTCCTCCCCAAATTAGTCTTCACAATTAGCATCTTTTCTAACCTAAAGATTGATTAATTTCTCATTATACCAACTACTAGTTAGCTGATATTTATATATTATACACCCACAAGCAAACACACATTTTGTAACAGTGAATAAGCAAGAAAGCTTATGTTTTACACAATACACATCCACATTTTCTTATTTTTTTCTTAAATACATTTGATTTTTCTATGAGTTATTACAAGTAACTTGATTTTCCCAACTTAGGAAACAATCCAACCTAAGAAAATTTAACCTTCAGTAATGCAAGTATAACAAAAATACAAAACTATATGTTATTTAGTAAACTCTACTTATAACAACGTTATTTTAAAACATTCGTAAGTTAAGTTGGTTTTATTAAAATCAATTAAGTTGGCAGAGAAATGGACACGAATGATTCAGGTTTGAAATGAAATGATTGTTCCATGTATACACTTGCATAAAAGCACAAAGTGAACATTTGTCCACAGAAATCTTAGGAAACTGACACACTGGCAGAAATCCACTGCGAGAATTCTCTTCCGTGACCTGCCAGCCAAGATAGAGAACCCTTTTCCCAAGGGGAGTGTGACATGCAGCTCTAGCCTCCTACTGGCCATCCTAGTTAAACTCGATTTTGGTTTCCTCCTCTAGCTTTGGCCAGACCTTTGCTGAGAAGGAAAAAATATAAATATCTCTGGAGAAATTGAAAAATGTCTAATCCCATTTGACTTGGGTCCCACATGCTGCATCTTTCTGGTATGCTCCAGAGAGCTAAATTACCTCTTTCCGCCTCCACTCACCCAAGTGCCTCCAGATGCCACGGACTCTCCCTGCTTCTACCCCCATAAACCTCCTCACGGCCACGACTGCCCCTCCAACAATGAGCTCTTGGACCGCCCTTGATTTCTAGCCTCACCCTTGTGAGTTTGGAGCAATCTGTCTCCCAGCTATCCCAAATCTCACTGTTTCTGCTGCCAACTGAAAGTATAGCCATTATTTAGTAGAAAATATATCTTTAGTCTTCAATCTATCCTTACGTCGTCCCTTTTTCCTGGACTCCGGGTCCTAGCGCTCTTCTACCCAGTTGGCCAAGATGCTTTACATCAGTCCTTCACCTTCAAACTACCAATACCCTCTTGCTTTTGATTCTACCTTCTCCATGCTCTTTGACTTCTGAGCCCTGTCTCTGCTAAATAAATCTCATCAACTTTGACCTTTCTACAAAAGAGCGATGTTGGTAAAGCAACTTTTACCTAATTAATTGATTGATTAGTTATGTTATCTCTTTCCATATTTACCTTTAACAATTTGTGTGTGAGTGTGTGTGTGTTGTGGTGTGTGTGTGTGTGTGTGTGTGTGTGTGTGTGTGTGTGTGTGTGTGGTGGAGTCACTGAAGGAATTGGTATCATAAAATGATATTACTTTATAACCAAAAGAGAAAACCTGTTTTTCTTCACCATGAATCTTACTAATAACTTGTATAATAAAGAGTTCTGGGAGAAGCTTAAGCGAGTTCTTAAATCAAGGTGAATATGTGTGTTAAAGGGAAGCAAAGGACCACTCCATTTGCCTCTACTTCAAGGTAGGAGGATGTTAAAATCATTCTACTGTACTGACTTTTGGTAAATGTAGTAGCAATGTGGCATATTTTCTTTTTGTAATTTATCTTTATAGTTGAAAGTATTACAGATGTCCCTTTCTTTTCCCCCCATTGATCCCCTCCTCCCCATTCCAGCCTCATCCCCAGGCTTTCACCACACTATTGTCTGTGTCTATAGGTTATGCATATATGCATATAAATTATTTGGTTAATCTCTTCCCCCTTTCCTTCCCTCTGAGATAACAAGGATGGACCTGGAGAGAATTATGCTAAGTGAAATAAGCCAGTCAGAGAAAGACAAATATGACATGATCTCACTCATATGTAGCATAGTTTCTTATACTCCAAAGGAAACTTTAAACTTGAAGTCTCCTATAATTCACTATACAATAAAAATATGGCAATCTCTTCCAGATATGTAGCCATGGCCAATATTTCTCACAAGTACAAATGCTCTCCATTTAAAAAAAAGGGGGGGGGGGGGCAAGATGTCTTGAATATTCAGTCCAAATTTAAGGGTCATTTTGCCCACAGTAAATCTGTTGTAACCAACCTGTCCATCACAATACTATAGTGAAGAATAAAACTTCAGACCCTCTTATGGAATTATCTAATAATCATGTGGAGGTTGGCAAAGTGAAAAATCAGCCCATTTATTAAGCATAAGCATCATTAGCACCACACCACGGCGATGAAGTTTCCACATGCACTGGAACCAGGCTACCTGGATTTGAACCTCAGGTCCCTGTGACATCAGACACTTCATCACTCTTGGCCTCATTTGTAAAATGGGCTTAATAATACAAGCTACCTCATGGGATTGTTGTGAGGATTAAATGAGATAATAAAATTGCTTAGAGTAATACTTGGTTATTATTGATATTGACCAGGTCAAGGACATTTTGTTCACCATGATCTTGTGCTGTGGGGAGTCACAAATGAATAGCTTTGGTCCTTCTCAATCTTTCTCTGGGGAGAGAAGGCATAGCCTTTAGGTCACAGAAGTGGTACCTTAGAGATTTAGGTGTGGGAAAGGGTGGAAATCGAGGAGGGCTTCCTGCCTCCTCTAACTGGGGGCTGTGTAGCCCACTGACTATACACCCTGCAAAGGCTGAATCCCATGAAATCTCCACAGTAATTTTTGCTGTCAATTTATTCACATGTTTATTTCACAAACATTCATAGAGCACCCACAATGGCTAGGTACCAAGGGGATAAAAAGTTGTACATGGCAATGAATTATTCCCCCAAAAGTCATCAGTTCTGTTTCCATACAGTAAAGCATAAAGAGTAGAAGATAAAATAGTGTGGTTGACATCATTTTTCTGCAAACTGAAAAAAATTTTGCTTATGTTGCATTCCCTGTTTTGCCAAAGCCAGTCAGCACCCTTACTTTCCTTCTTTAAACTGAAATTTAATTAAAAAAAAAAGAATTCAAAAACACTGAACTTTATCATTCAAAAGTAGCTACAATTTTACTTCAGACTCCAATGGAATTTTTTTCTCTCTTTCCTTCTCTCTCTCTTCACAGGATAGTGGCCAAAGCCTCCAAGAACCTCATGTCCACCCAGAGCTTAGGGATTGTATTCGGACCCACCCTTCTGCGAGCTGAGAATGAGACGGGGAACATGGCGATACACATGGTGTACCAGAACCAGATAGCTGAGCTCATGCTGAGCGAGTACAAGAAGATCTTCTGCTCGGAGGAAGACTGACAGACAAGACAAGTTACTGAATATGTTCACATCTGTCTCGATGCCTAATATTTTTACATTTCTGTAAACATATTTCTGAAATATTTTTTTCCTTTCAAGCAACAGATGCCTCATTTTGTGAAAACTTAATGATGATTTTGTGTTTAAGTTCCAAACATTTGAATAAAATAGTTGACAATATTTGCCTATATGTGTTCTGCATTAACCCCTTCAGTGCTGTTATAGAGAGTATAACACATATCCAAATAAATCATTTTAATGCTGCTCCCAGGCATTGGGTGTGTGGTTTTGTGTGTGTAGATATGTGAGTGAATGAGTGAGGTTGAGGGTATCTACACACACAGGTGACCCTTCTCCTTACCTGGCTGCCTCATGCATGCTCCCACACTCCTTCTTATATGTGAGAAGAACCAAAAGAAATTAATAATTTTTAAATAGAACAAAGGAGGTCGGGTTCATAATGAAAATAGACATATTGCATCTCTCAAGAACATTTTTGTATGTGTAAATGTAGTCTGATTATCCTTGGTGCTATGTAGTGGGATGTAAGTATAAGTTCTTGTTGAATGGAATTTTTTTCTGAAGAAAAATGACAGTTCAAAACATTTGCCATTGGATATGCTCTTTATATATACTATTTGCAGTCCCATAAACATACTGTCTTATAAATTAGAGGCAAAATTAGTGCCCTGCAATTTTGGTCTTTATATTATACAGGAATTGCATGACTGCTCATTTTTAATGTTAGCATCCATTTTGAAGCTTCATCAAACTGTATATCCTTCTTTTCCCTGGCTATGTCATTTTATGTAGGATTTTTATTATGCTTCTGAGGATGCTTTATTGGTGAATTACATTAAATCAATCTTGGGGAAAAAACTTTTTTAGAAGGCATTTTTTCAAATGCCCTAAGGATTACTTGACTAGACTTGGATTGCTTTCTCCATTTGATGGTTAGTTTCCCTTGTCGTAGATAAACAAAAGAGTAACTGTCTAGAATGTAGCAAACATTGTTTTCTTTTGAAAAGTATGTTCTAGCTGAACACATCTCAGACCCAGCTTTGTGAATATAGTCTGCAGACAAAAATGTAGACTTATGTTTGACAGCTTTTTAATCAAATTCAAACGGAATAAATAAAACTAATCCAGTGCGATAAAGAATAAGCCTAGTTATCGATTTGTTCATAAAATGGAAAATAAAGCATGTAAATAAAACGCGCGAAGCACGAATCCAAGAGCAAACACTTACAGCAATAATGAGCTCAGAGGCATAGGCTGCCTACATGGATGGAGTATTCGGCAAAGACAGTCTGCTCAAGGGACAGCCGGAGGTACAGGCGGCTCCAGCAGCCACAGAACTGCCTGCGGAAGGAGAGACTTCCCCTGCCCTCTTGAATGTCTTCATTTTGGCAATGGCATCAGTGAGTCAGCTTGTGGCCAAGAACAGAGACACAACCACAATAAATGCTAAAGCATGGCTTTATCAAGCAGGACGTATACACATATCACAAAGCCAAGGAAAATCACATGAGGCAGAACCCTGTAATCTAAAGTCACTGGTAACAGCCCGGCCAGTGTGCCTCAGTGGTTGAGCCTCAACCCATGAACCAGGAGGTCATGGTTTGATTCCTGGTCAGGGCACATGCCTGGGTTTCTGGCTCTATCCCTAGTAGGAGGCAGCCAATCAATGACTCTCATCATTGATCTCTATCTCTATCTCTATCTCTATCTCCCTTTCCTTTCCTTCCTTTCTAAAATCAATATAAACATATTTTAAAGTCATCGGTAACAGGGAGCTAAAAGACCTGCCAGGTTTAAACTGTTCTTATATTTGAAGTTGTACTTATGCCTTTCAGAAAAACATGGAGCCATGGAACAAGAGTTTCTGGCATTTTATTTCAAGTCCTCCTCATTTCCATGACAATCCATAGTCTCCATTATGTCTTCTCCAAGACGTTAATTGCTTCTCTTTTCCAAACGGGGAGGAGTAGGGTTAGGTCCCCAGAATTAAAATCTTATCCCTCCACGTGCCCATCTTTAAAGCCATTGGGGAGCATCAGCCAGAGGAAGCAGCACCAACAGCCAAAGAGAAGTGGCACTACCTGCTCTGAGCAGGGACTCCCAGCCCCATGTCTCCGCAGCTTTCCAGATTTATAATCTTCAAACGCACCAGCTTCTTGATTTTCAATCTGATGGGATTTAGCCGGATTCAAAGCCCAGCTGTGCCCTGTCCCTGCCTGCTAAGGGCCTTTAATCAGAGACGGTGCTTCTTCTCTGGGAAAAGACTATTCCACGGTGCTGAGCCAAAGTGCCCATCACCGGGTCTGACATGTACACACTAAAGGCATAAAGAGGCTTAGACCAAAAGGTCATTAGATTCCATAACGTCTCAAAGACAGCAACCATGGTTATGTCAACTAACTGTTCCAAGTTTAAAAGCCAGGATTGTAGGTGGCGTTGGTTAACTCACTAAGGTATGAGATTTTATAAAGCTGATCTATGTTCTCCATCCAGAAAACATGAAAAGACAATGAGTATTTCTTCCTGATCTTGTTTGAGCCAGGTGCAAGTCTGGGCACTACTGAACAAATATAAAATAAGGCAGATATTCCTACCCTCTGTACTTTCACAGTCCAGCAAGGGAGACGATCATCTAAGGATTAGTTACACGTCAATGCAATCGGGGACCACAGCCATCTTGGTAACCTTGTAGCCCCAGGGCTCAACACTCATACATAGAGATGTTCAAAGAATATTGTTTGGCCAGTTTTATCGATTAAAAAGTATATTTGAATAAAGGAATGAGCAGAAGCTAGTACAGAGATACCAACAAGCTCAGTGGTTGCAAAACAACAAATAACAAATTGTGCCTTGGATGTCAGGTGAGTGTCACTGGGAAGGTAAACCTTTCAATCTAATCCTGATCAATGAACAAGATTAACCAGACAAAGGAAAGTGTAGAAGACATACTAAGAAGCAGGAATGACATGAGCAGAATTGTGGAAGACCCACTGTCTCCAAGGGACAGTGAGAAGTTCTGTGAACAGAGGTTGTAGCCTGGCCATTTTGGAGGATGGAACTGAAGAAAAATGTTGGGGTCAGATATAGGTCATAATAAAATATTTAGATTTAATCCTGTAGGCAAAAGACATCCAATGGAAGCTGTAAAATAAGAAAGTCATGGTGAAACTTTATTAGGAAGAGAATATCTAAATTCACCAGAGGGCAGAAGAAACAAATTCCTTTGAGGCCCCTGGCATTTTCTTGCGTATGCGTTTGTCTGTGTGTATGTATGTACGTATGTGTACACATACACAATTTCTAGGAATGAAATGATAAGCTTGTACTCTTAGAAGCATTTCTATATTATGATGAGCAATTATTTTAAGAAATTATTACCTTAAGATAATGGAAGCACAAGTACAAACAGTCTCCCTGGAAAACCAAGCATGGACTTCTGTGGACTCACACAGGACATGGGGGAGGGGGTACCCCTCTCTTACACAGAAAGCTTCTTGGAGATGGTACGCATTTTGTCCTATATGTTGACAGTCTGACTACTTAGCATGTGCCATATGACAGGATCACCGTGCCAGAGCTAATAATTGAAAGCCATATGATGGTTCTCCCTATCCAATTAGAAAACAAAGGATCCAATTAAGAAAAATTAGAAAAGCAGTTAAAAGGGAACAATCACTTGCCAGTGGTGCTGTCCTTATAGTTTAACACAGTCAGAAATTGACCTGCACTTCTCCTTTTCACTTTATTTTTGTGAATTATAAGTTAATCACCCTGTCAATTCCTAATTAAAGGGTCCTGAAAAGATTTTCATCCAAAAGGACTGTCACTAAGAATTCTGGGTCAAATTGCTCTATTGTCAAAAATAAAAAATAACATCAAAATAATATTACCTCTCTCCTTGGAAAATGAAGTCTTAATATAAAACAACAAGACTTTCTTCAAACATAACAATCACATATTATTTCCTCAATTAAAAGGTTTCATCTTATCTTTAGAATGTAGATGGATATTTTTTTTAAATCAAGGTTTGCAAACTTAAATGCTTACTAGGGCCAAGCAGGTAACCTAGTGAGTCAAGAGGAGCAGGTGTAAGGCATCATGAAGTGGAAGCAGCCGGGAAGACGTAAGCTCACCCCTGGCCAAAAGAGTTGGCTTCCACTCACTCCAGTGGATGTTGTGCAAATGCGAGCACAATTTGCCAGACCTTCAGATCTTCCATGGGAAGCCAGAAATTCAGAAACTTATGTGAAACCTGCTTTTAAAGGGCACTTAATAAAACACATCTAAACAGGCTCAGCTTAAGCACCTTCATTTATGTGAACTCAAGTGTTATACCTTCCATGTTGCAAAGCCTGGTCCCCAGCAAAGGGTAGCACGTGAGCAAATGGTGGAGATATGTGAATGAGCCAAAGCGATGTGTACAAGGGAACACCAGGCAGCACTTGCTGGTTATGTCCTGCACAAAGTATCCACTATGTCTGGGTGTCAGTTTTCTCATCTATAAAAATAGAATAATACTAGCCTTTTCTTGCCTCGTAGGACTATCTAGTGGAATTAAGTGAAGAAAATTAAAACATGAAACTGTAAGTTGTTCCTGCTGGATATAGATGATAGACCTCCAGCTTACTGACTAACAATTAGCTTTACGATCTTCCAAAGAAGGTGAAAAGGGAGACTGGAACCAGACTCTAAAAATCCTCAAACACCATTCCAAGAAGTTTTATATTAAGTTTATACTCAATCTTGAGACCCTAAAGGTTGTTTAGCAGGGAAGTGAGTTTATCAGAGCTGTAAAGATTCCCTAGGCAATTGTATGGAGTAGTGTTTGAAGCAAGGAGAAATTATAGGCACCATTGCCAGACAGAAGATTATTATCATAGTTCTGTTAATGCAGACCTGAATTCAGACAGTGACAATGGATATGGAAATGAACTTTACGAAGCATCACCCTACTGAACTTCTGAGCTTCATGCACCGCCTCTTAATAAAGACTACTAAGTGCAAAGGACCATGTGTTGTCACACAGAACTCCCACAGCAGGCCCATTTCCAGCTGAATGGCTGAATTGGGGTCGGGGTTGACTCTGGTACTCTGACAATAAGTTGTCATTTGTCAGTAACCATCTTAAGGTATCTTGGTAAAGTCATGCCCATGTCAGATGAGTATGCATGGTACCACCTTCTGCTTCCAGATGGTCATGAGGTCATTTCCATCTTAACCAACTCTGATTTCTCCCTGCTTTCTCTTTGGGCAGTGGTCGGCAAACTCATTAGTCAACAGAGCCAAATATCAACAGTACAACGATTGAAATTTCTTTTGAGAGCCAATTTTTTAAACTCAAACTTCTTCTAACGCCACTTCTTCAAAATAGACTTGCCCAGGCCGTGGTATTTTGTGGAAGAGCCACACTCAAGGGGCCAAAGAGCCGCATGTGGCTCACAAGCCACGGTTTGACGACCACTGTCTTTGGGCAATACTGCTCCTATAGCCACCCAGAAGAACACCAAAATACATTAGTCTTGGAAAGACCAATTTTGATTAACATTTATTGAGTGCTTGTTATGTGCCAAGAACTGTATTTTATATGCATTGTTTTATTTAATCTTCACAACTCTGGGGAGGAAGGTATTATTATTATCCTTGATTTATACTTAAGGAAACTAAGGGGGGAGGGAATGATAGAATTACCCAAGTCCATGCAGTTAGTAACTGTCAGGTTAGTATTGGAATCTAAATAATATGGCTCCAAAACCCCTTGCCTTAACCACTATACCATCTGCTCACTGGTTTAGGAAATATAACAACTTAAATATTTATACTTCATATGTGGGTACCTGGTCACTCTCCTGTTAAAACACCTGATGAAAGTTTTACTGTCATACTGATTTTCATGAAAGAACAAGAGGGACACTAGATATTTCCCCAAAGAAATACAAAGAATCTTCGTTGTTAGGGGTAAATGGCTAAATCTCAGTCATGTTTTTGCTGTTGTAATTTTAATATTCATGTACCATTTCATTTTCCTACATGTTTTACTTACATTGTACTACATTATAGAGAGGACAGAATGGAAGCCTCTTTGCCCACATCTTTAAAAGTACTTCTTGGGGTGGCTTTTACTGTGTGTTACATGATGTTATCCTATGTTGGATCAGATTTGTCAATGCCCTGTCATCTATCATATCATACTGCCAAATACTGTATTGAAATTAGATCTGGCCCTTTAAGGGTTCTATATGAGATGAAAAAAATGAGTCCCCAGAAGTCTTTCTTTTTAAAACAATTGGAAAAGAGGCAGGCATCAAGACATGCTGTGTCTCATGCTGCAGGAGAGTGATCCTGAATCACCCAAATGATGAGAATACAGTGAACATCTTGTATAGAAAGATGACAATTTTCTGTAGCAGTGTTGTCAACATGGAAATGTCTAGCTGTCTTGGTGAGAGACCTGGCAGAAGGATGCATACACACGCACATGGCACCCATTCCGTATAGTCTTCAGCTGACTTTTGCTATCTTATACTCATAGTGAAGCAATATCTAGATTCTATAAAACACTCTTCATTCAATTAGAAGAGTGCTAAGAAAGCAGGGAGGGAGCGTGGCAATACTAGGCCCATAGTTGGTGCTCAGTATACACTTGTTGGATGAGTGAACCAAGACGAAAACCCAGAACATTAGCACCATTAAATCTTACATAATAAAAAGGTAATATGCAAATTGCATCACTCCGCTACGCCCACGATTGGGCCGGCTGGAGGCGCGGGGGGCGGAACTCAGGGTGGCCGATTGCGTGGCTGCTGGCACCAGTTTTCCGCCAGCAGTAGTTTTCCTCTGGCCACCTGCCCAATCAGAGCGCCTCCCGATTGGAGTTCCTCTCAGGGTGGCCGATCGTGCTGGCGGGAGGCGCTCTGATCGGCGGGTGGCCAGAGGAAAACTGCTGCTGGCAGATAACTGGTGCCGGCAGCCAGGTGAAGGAAAGTCTATTGCAGGAAACTTCGTGCAACGGGCTTCTAGTATGAATATAATTCACCATTGTGTTTCCTATCAACTAGTCAGAGCAACTTAAACATAGTCTCAAATCACTGGTGGGACAAACTCCTAGTCGATAAAGGATCATCAAACAGAAAACCCTTCAACTACCTCTCTTGAAGTCTAAGTCCCCCAGAAATGCTTCTTTCCTAAGCTCAGCAGAAGAAGACGGTATGATTCTGATGTCTTGCTTTGGGTCTGGAAGAGTCCCCGCTTCATGACACCCAGCAACACCTTCCACTCCCCTCCCCTGCCCTGGCAAATGTATGATTTATGTGTTAGATAAACGCTATAGAGCATGGGCTTTCTGACCAATATATGGACATCTCAACAGCCCAGAAATGTGGCAAATACAAAGCGTTGATCTGAAATAGCCTCCCTTCCCTCTGGCACCATTGAAGCTGACAAATTTACTTGAGACACACACGCTCACATTCTAAGAACAGGACTTGCACTAACCGTTCTCACACCACTGACGAAATGTGTGCTCAGTCCATATTGTGTGGCATGCTTGAAGACGTGTGGGTTTTTCCACATCATTTGGTGACATTTTACACAGTTCAGTTTCTGCTCTTTATTGCTAGACCCTACCTTTTTATTCCCTCTCGCAAACATCCGCCAAGGGGGTTTCCTTTAGCCTTTTAACCCTGGGCTCGGAGCTTTGTCTTTCCTTCAGCATCTATTGGCATTGCTGCCACACAATGTCACCACGATGTGACCATCTGTCAAATCCTAGCCTCCCTGATTGGAAGGAAGGGGACAGAGGTGTGCAGCTGCTGAGGAGAGAAACACAGTCAGTGGAGGAGGAGCCGGCCCGGGGGGGTGTGAAGAGAAGGACGCCTTGGCCCTCCAGCCGGCGGGGAGCACGGGAGGCTCCAGGGCACCGGGTCCGGCCCAGGCAGTCCCGTCCCTGCAGTCTCCCCACGAGCCCAGGTGAAAGGCCGCTTCTAAGTTGGAGGCGGGTGAAGGCTCCAATTGAAGCCCAAATTGCTTGGAGCTCACTATTTTTCTAGCTATCAGTTCTGAGGTCACAGTCACTAAAACTGGAAACTTAAAAATGACTTCAAAAAGGCAAACGCTAACTAGATTTCACACTGGATTTCACTTTACTTGGCATTACAGAAAGAATGCAGGTATTAAATAGACTGTTTCCTGTATACAATAAGGTTAATTAGTAGTGAGGGATGGAAAATCAGTGTAGACATAAGTCTTTTCGACAGGTATCAAAAATAATCCCCTGATCCCTGCAGACCCCAGCTGCATGGAAAGAGGAGCAATATAAAAGCTTCTTTAAGCACAACATTTTCAAACATTCTCCAGGTGTCCGCAGCACCAGTTAAATAGGCCCTGAGCCCCTGTGCACCGGCTGGCTCCTCGCTCCCTTCTCGGGCGGGAACTTAAAGACGCAGCTACTCACGCTGAATTTTGAGGTGCAGCATAAAGGCGCTCCATACAAAGCGCTGGGATTGCCAAGGGAGATGGACAGGAGAACAAAAAGAAGAATATATTGCAGCCTGAATGGGACTTCCCTAAGCTCCTTATCAATAAGGTTAATAAGGGTCTATGCAATTTACTGATCACCAAGATGGAACAACCTTCTTCGCACTCCAAATCTCCACATTGGTGCTGGCTTTTAATGCTTTTCACAGCCAATCCCATAAAAGCCCCTTTGCCCCACACTCCAGAGAATAAACTCCGGTTCACTATCCTGGCCTCTATAAAACCTCCAGTCCGATATTACACTTCTACCTGCCCTACTTAAGCAGATTAACAGTTATTTCCTAGAATTTGATCTACGAGGTTCTTTGTAATTGAAGCTGGAATAGTCAGATATTTTTTTTAAAAAGAATGTATTTCTGAAAAATGCATTCCTTTTTTCTCTGGTTTAATTTTGTTATCCTCAATCATATGCATGATAGAAAAAAATTCCAAACTTCTATCTCCTCTATAAAATACATGTCATATCAAAAAGGTGACAAGAGGGGGGAAAAGTAATTAGTGAGTTCGCAGAGTTCAGTAGAAAAGTTAAAATGGAGTAACACATTACTTTTTATGTTAAGATTTCACAAGACAAATCTTGCCTGTGTTTTAATTGCATGTGACCCTGGCAGTCCTACTCTGAAATGAAGTGCCGTAAAATTAAAGATGACAGACGCTCAAAACAAGTCTTGTGATCTTGATTAGACTACAAAGACCACACTCTCTCTCTGCTGCAACTCAGATATCATGGACTGTTTTATTTGGGGAATTGCTTCATTAATGCCTTCTTTGACTAGACATGTTTATTACTAAAAAAAAAAATACTGAGTATGGTGATATCTTGCATAATTAAATAATCCCAAAAAAGCAAGTTATAAATGAGTGTTTAAGTAATCCTAAGACTTAATATTTTTATAAATGCTTACATGTATATAATCTGATGGAGGTAGGTGTATGTGGATGACAATGTGTATATATTACCCATTCTAACCCAGGAATCTCTATCATAGCCTGAGAGGCAGCATAATTCATCTGTCATATTTCCTTATAGCCATGTAAAGTATCCCAGGCCAACAGATGTATACAACTAACTGTACGTTAACCTATAAAAACTATTTCTGGGAAATACTCTTTGGAATTTTAAACTCTCCAAGCATAGTCTGAGAAAAGAATTGGATTTGACTCATGCCTAATTTTTCGTCACCAGATCATTCTATCTAAATCATACATGACATAGAGTACATGCTTTTAAATCTATCTCACTTCTCCCTTGTTAAACAAAAGCAAGGACTTGGCTGGAGGACAGGTCCTCATTGTATCAGACTCCAAGTGTATCTTCTGCACATCCCTTAAGACCTCTAGGTCAGGCCTTCATCTTTACCTTGAATAGGTCAGATTATTATTCATCCTTGGGATCATGTACACCCTAAATTTATATGATTCTATTATTTTGTCCCATTTCAAGAACACTATTTTCAATCCATATATTTTATTTTAGGAAACAAAAGGATTTACTCTGGTTAGATGAATGTTACCACCAACAGAAATACATAGATTCAACCCAGAACCAAAGCTGGGAAACCTGGCTTCTAGAGTTCAGTTTTTTATTGTAGCTATGATTCCAGGAAAGTCTATACAGACATCTGTTTCAATTTCTTTAAACATGAAATACATATAGCAGTTTCTCCTCTACCTAACAAACAGGGCTATTATGAGAATAAAATATGATAACATATAAGTGCAAGAAAATCTTTGGCCCTGTAGTTTCCCAATGCTGTGTCAAAAATCTGCAGATGTGGGATGTGTTGTATTTTTCATATGAGAGGTTTTATTCACCAGAAGAACCCAGGATTATAAACATCAGAAAATGTTTATTAGAATCTAATGGGCATAGTATTGAGAAATTATGTTATGCTAAGCGAACTGGAATCATATCTACTTCCTATCTCTTAATCTCTCTCTGCCTCGCTATTTATGTCTCTCTGGGCCTCTCTCTCTGTCTTTTTCTGTCTCTGTGCTCCTCCTTTATCTGTTCTCTGTCTCTTTAGTCTCTCCATCTCTATACTTGCTTCCCACCGTACCCAGAGCAGGAATCTTAAGCTAGGATTCCTGGTTCCCTGGACCCCTGGCTTTGGCAGATATATGAACGCTTAGAACTTTCATGCTAGATTATTTGTACTTTTTTTCTGAAATTAAAGTCTAGAGTTTTCATCACATTCTCAAGGAAGTCTATGATTAGGAATTACTATTCTAGATTTATTTCCCAGATTATCAACTCTACTACCTTATGTCTGAATTAAACCTCGGATGAGCCACTTTCAACCAAATCCCAAGGTCTACCAGGCCCTGAGCAGTCCCCATGGCTTTCTGTCTGAGTGCCTGGCAGGACAGGCTGGTCCAAGGAATTAAATATAGAGTCAACAAAATCAATTACTGCACTTCAAAGAATGATGATTCAATCCTTAGAGGAACTCTCATTTAAAATTGATGAAAATAGTAAATAGGGGCATCCATGAAATTAAGATACTTTGCATGTTATTTAATGGAGGATATTTAGTATTTTAAGAACAAATTCAATAGTAACACAAATAGTCCATTCTCACAATGCCCACATTTAAACTGTGCCAGACACATGTCCTATGCCTGCATGGTACTTCTACACCATTAGCTGCCACAAATCAAAGGGAATGTCATTGCTTTTAATAGGATTACATAGAACCCAGTAACAGGCAGGAAGACTAGCTTTAGACTGAGTAACTGGCCAGTAATTTGGATGTTTAACTAAATGATTGGCTGCCAAATTGACAGGTCATCCACACTGAACTAGCGACTATTCTATGAATTTTCATGACCAGGATCACAATGGTTCATTTGCATGTGTGAAATTCTGCTGTGAAGCTGGCTTTTGAACTGGTTAGCTCAGCCAAAGATGTGTTTCACAGGGCCATGCGTTAGTGCCCTAGAAATACCATCACATGAGGGTAGCATAGATCTACCCAAAGCCTTCTATTTAAACACAATCTGTAATGCAAGGACCAACCAACAAAATTGATAATGGCTGGAATATAAAGAATACAAGGGAATGTTGGAGTGTTAGAAAACTAAGGTTAGTACCAAAAATGAGCTTTTAGATGAGGAGAGAGATGTTTAAAGTCTTTAATTCTCAAGAAAAGTTTGGGATTTGCATGGGGCCATTGCTAAGAGTAACTTCTCAAGTATTCAGAGAATATTAAGGTGTCATTGTCATCATTACTAACAATCAGCTGTTAACCACTAACTGTGTACAATACATTGGGACAGACAGGCAGACCACAATCACAAGTCATATGAGACAAAGGTTTTCCTTTAAGGGATTTATGATCTAGTCAGAGGTGAAAAGACACGAAGCAAAAAATAAATAAAAATCATAATAACCCACATTTATTATCGACTTATCATGTGCCAGTTATCTTGCAACAAGACTGATATAGCAGTGATGTAATGAATATTTTAAAGATGAGAAAATGTAAGCTTAGAAAGGTTATATCATTGCTCAAGGGAATAGAGCTACGAAGTAGTTTTGAACCAGGTATGTCTACCTTCTGCCAAATATTCTTAGTTCTTCCCATTAAAAAGATAAGAAATCCAAAATATATCTCCTGCAGTATATAACAGAAAAATATAAATATCTAGTAATATAAAATTGAATAACTAAACAAAGGAACATTTATATGATTAGGTATTATGAAGACATTTAAAATCTATTGTGTTTGAATATTATTGGCAAGAGAAATTCTGCTAAGAGAAAAAGCAGGGTATGAAATCGTAGGTACAGTCTGATGCCATTGTTGTTATAAATACTGTAAAATGTATGCGCACACATAACAGAATATTAGCAGTGGCTATCCTTGGGTTGTGAGATTATCAGTAATGAACTTTCTCCCATTGTGTCTGGTACATCCCCAAGTTTTCGCTTTTGCTATTTTTTTACTTAGAAAGAGCCCAAAGGCAATTTTAAATACATATAAGTGGTCACCTAGGAATATATGTGGTAACTGATATAGACAGAAACATTGGAGGAATTTCAAATCACATCATGTTAAACAAGGGCCTAAAACAGTGGTTCTCAACCTTTCTAATGCCACGATCCTTTAATACAGTTCCTCATGTTGTGGTGACCCCCAACCATAAAATTATTTTCGTTGCTACTTCATAACTGTAATTTTGCTACTGTTAATGAATCATAATGTAAATATCTGTGTCGCGACCCACAGGTTGAGAACTGCTAGCAGAGTCGCCTAAGACCATCAGAAAACACAGATATTTACATTACGATTCATAACAGTAGTAAAATTACAGTTATGAAGTAGCAACAAAAATAATTTTATGGTTGGGGGTCACCACAACATGAGGAACTGTATTAAAGGGTCTTGGCATTAGAAAGGTTGAGAACCACTGGCCTAAAGAAATCAGGAAAGGGTACAAGATGGCAAGGGCTCCTGAAGGAAAGGCAGGTCAAAGGAAGGCATCAAGGCAAGGACGTCACATGAGCCATGTCCTAGAGGCAGAAACTGGAAAGATGTACTTGGGGAATGATGAGACTTAAAAATTACAATCGAGAGTTCCGAAAGAGAAGGAGTCGGAGAGATAAATTCCTTTACATCTTCTATGGATCACGTTTTAAAAGGTGGGACTAGGTAAACCTGGCAAGGCCTTCTGTGACAACATTTCTAGGACACAAAAGCTACAGCCCCAGACGTGTCCTTTGGCTTAGACACGGGTTTTCCAGCCAGCTTCACAGCGGAATTTCATACATGAGAAGATAAGTAGGGGCCAAATTTTGGAAAGTCTAAAATGCCATGCAAGCAAGTTGGACTTGCTCCTGTAGGCAGTGGGGAACCTCTGAAGTTTTAAGCAAGGGGTAATGAGGGCAAAAACATTTTAGTAAATTTAATCTGACAGCACTGGATAAGTAGATTGGAAAGGAAACAATTACATGTTTCTTTTTATATGCTTCTTTATGTTGATTTTTTTCCTATGAATAACATATCTTTCTCAATTAGGATAATAAACTCCTTGAGAAGAAAAATTGTATCTTATATTTCTTTGTATCACTGACATTTCTGAGCAATAGAGGAAGCGTTAAACAGTTATTAAAGGTATCTACTTTGGATTCAGAGTCCTCTGTGAGACTCCCAGCTCCTCAAAGGAGCAAGAAGATCCCTCTAAGCCTCAGTGTGCTCACCTCTAGAATGGGACAGTAATATTCAATTCATAGGACTGTAGATAGGATTACGTGAAACTATGAGATTGTGTGTG
The DNA here is from genome assembly GCF_027574615.1 of Eptesicus fuscus. Classification (NCBI taxonomy): domain Eukaryota; kingdom Metazoa; phylum Chordata; class Mammalia; order Chiroptera; family Vespertilionidae; genus Eptesicus; species Eptesicus fuscus. The sequence goes on from NC_072483.1 coordinate 25,205,034, forward strand.
CAAATCCCTTGCAGTGGAAGTATGCACTGTTTCAGAAATCATGATCATGCCAAAAAATGTTATCAAGACAAGTTTGTTGGTGAAGATGATGGTGTTGATGTTTGACCTTGACTCTCTAGCTTACTCACTGAGTGGAAGAATGTGAGCCAAATGTAACTTGGAAGTCAATTAATGTGGGCAAATTTGGGCACCGGTAATATACCTGAAGGGCAAAGATTGAGCCCACTGACCCTAATATATACAGAACCCGGCAGAATATGCGTTTGTAAGCCAAAATAAGTCACCACTAAGTTAACAACAGATAGCCATCCGGCATGGGCTTGCTGTAATAATAAGTGGTAATAAGTGGTGTCTGTGAGTGGAATGGGTCCTATCTCCATCCATAAGAATGAATAAGAAACCTTCCCATTGACTTTCTGCTAACCAATGTTATCCCATGTGGTTAGAACAGGCAGAGAGCTTCATGGCTCAGTTTAAAATTCCCTGAGACGCCAAAACCAGTTTGGCTCAGTGGATAGAGCGTCAGGCTGCAGACTCAAGGGTCCCAGGTTCGATTCCGGTCAAGGGCATGTACCTTGGTTGCGGGCACATCCCCAGTAGGGTGTGTGCAGGAGGCAGCTGATCGATGTTTCTAACTCTCTATCCCTCTCTCTTCCTCTCTGTAAAAAATCAGTAAAATATATTTTTTTAAAAATTCCCTGAGACATAACACACTCTAGGTCTTGCACAGGAAATGTACAAGATTACCCTGGAGGAGCTCAGTGTGCAAAAAAGGACGAAAATTCCACCAAAGTCTAATGTGAAAAGGACACAAGAGCCAAACTGAAGATACTTTGCTGGCCTAAAATGGGATAACTTAAGCACCAAATATATACTAATTGCAATAGATTAAAATATATCAAATATATATATATTTTATTTTTTTAAATATATATTTTATTAATTTTTTACAGAGAGGAAAGGAGAGGGATAGAGAGTTAGAAACATTGATGAGAGAGAAACATCAATCAGCTGCCTCCTGCACACCCCCTACTGGGGATGTGCCAGCAACCAAGGTACATGCCCTTGACCGGAATCGAACCTGAGACCCTTGAGTCCACAGGCCGACGCTCTATCCATTGAACCAAACCGGTTAGGGCTCAAATATATATATTTTTAAATTCCAAGTAACAATACTAACAAAAGAAACAAAAAATTCACCCCTCACCCAAAAGTATACTTAGAAAATAAGGCAATACTCTGAAAATCTATGTATAAAAGAAACAAACCAAGTATTTATTTTGACTCTTGCTATCTGAATAAGTATTTCAGGATAACCAAATATTTGATGTGGAAAAACATTGTTATAAGAAAATTTCAACTAAGAAGGAAAATTTTACACATACTCAAAAGTTGATAGAATAGTATAATAAAGTTTAAAATTTTTATTACCTAGTTTTAATAGCTATTACCAACATTTTTCTAATATTATTTCATCTATCTGCCACTTTTCTATGCTTGCGTATTTTAAAGCCAATTCCTGGTATCATCTCATTACTACTGTAATATTTTGAAAAATGCCTAAAATGTTAGTTATATAATCCAAAAATTTCACGGGAGGTAAAATAAAACTATATCAGATAGAAGTGGCTTTTCATTAATTATCTCACCTCACCATCTAACAACTCACCTAACAGTTGACAAGTATAAAAGATAAATTGGTTTTCATGAGCTAGACTGGGGGGAGGTCCCTTAACTGACCATTCCTCTGAAAATAGGCTTGTACCTAAAGAAGCAATAGAAATCACCAAAATCATTCTAATGGACTGAAGTTAACAAGCACTGGTGCATTCTCATTTACTGGACAATAATGAGGAGCTTTATTTACCTTTCTAACTAAATCTGGGGCCTGAGGATACTCCTGCTCTCCCCACCACGAAGTGACCCTCCCGTATATCTGTGCAGAAGTGAAAAAAGAGGTCACAAAGGAGACATATTTAATCTCTGAAATGTTCCTTCATATGATCTAATCTATCCTTCCCCCTTAGATGAGTTATTTAAAACTTCTACAAGTAAATCCATTCCCCCAGGTGAGAACAAAGTGACTTACAGAACTGCCCTCCATATCCAGGAAATTGATTTTTTTGTTAGCTTTTAAATTCTTCAAAATCCTGAGGAAGGCTTCAAAAGAGCCTGTGGTGTTACCGCTGCTGTTGATATAGCTGCTGTTCTGGCCGGAGTCGGATGTTTCAAAGCCCGCAGGTTAACAAGCCAATGCACTGAACAAAATGATGTCTCAGCAGCAAGTGGGAGAAAACACGCATCTCCATGTGTTAGTGTAAAATTTTATTTTTCCATTGATTCAAGTTCATAATTTCCATGTCTCAATTTTGTTTAAATTCTCTCTTTCTTATATTTTCAATATCACTTTCAACTTTAAGAATACTTTCTTGGCCTACTTTTATTTATCTCTAAATTATGTTGTTTTTTAAAAAATATTTTTTTATTGATTTCAGAGAGGAAGGGAGAGGGAGAGAGGTACAGAAACATCAATCATGAGAGGTAATCATCGATTGGCTGCCTCCTGCACTCCCTATGCTGGGGATCGAACCCACAACCTGAGCATGTGCCCTGACCAGGAATCGAACCTGTGACTTCCTGGTTCAGAGTTCGACGCTCAGCCACCAAGCCACACCAGCTGGCCTCTAAGTTATGTTCTTTATCTACCTTCATTTATTCCCAATCAGCACTGAAAGAAAAAAAATTCTCTGCACACACCCAGAAAAAGCAATTTCCCAAGGTCCAGATAGTATCCAAGCTGATGGTCTGTCCACCAGAATAACAGCTCAGAGAAGGAAAAGGCAGCGACATTGCACTGTGAGACACATAGAAAGACCATTTCCCCTAAAATATTTTTCTAATTTTATGGCATTATGCCTGAAATTCACCATGTGGAGGTAAGTAAAAAAGACCTGTTAAAATGTATTAGTACTTGTTTGTCTGTTGGCCATTTTACATAATTAACTCAGTAGCCCAGATAAGCCTTTCTGACGGGGAAACAATAGACTGGCTCATCTTTAAGGAACTGCTGGTACAGCGGGAGCATTGAGGAGTGGTACTTAGGATGGGCACCCCTGACCCACATGGAAAACTCATTGCTGGGGTAGCCGAGTGGGTGAGGGCCAGGGCCCACATGGGGGATGGTTGTCAACACATCTATCACTCAACAAATTTATAGTGGAAATGCTGTTCTAGCTACTGTGGTGCGGGCACACACACACACACACACACACAAATGAAATGAATCCTGAGAAAAATAAATCTCAACTACTTCACAGGGTTCTGCCTTGGTTACCTTAAATCATAAATTTTATGTTTTCCACTTTCACTTGGTATTTTTGCCAAACCCACTAAGACACACACACACACACAGACACACACACACACACACATACACACACACACAAATAAAGTAACAGTTTGACTATATGTTTACCCTCTTTTTCATCCATGAAATTCCAGTTTGTAACAGGGATGCTGGGCACTAAATAATCTGACTATGAGTCTTTCAGATTTGAAATTCAGCTCAGTTTAAAGAGGCCTTTCGTGAAAGGAATACATCACTGATCAAATATGTGAGTAAAAGGAAGGCAGCTTCTAAATCCAAAACAAAGCCTGAAATGAAAAACCTAGAACTTAAAGAGGCACTGTGGTCAAAGAGCAACAGGCAAAGTTGTGGAACAGAAAACCCACCAGCTTTGGGTCACATAAACTCAGCTCGGACTTCTACCTCTGTCATCTCCTGGCTGTGTGGCCTGGCATAAGGCATCGCCAAGTCTTCGTCTTCTCACCTGTAACCCAGGGGTGATAGTATCCACCTCAAAGAGTAGCTGTGAACATTGCTGAGCTGGTGAACAGAGAGTCCCTAACATGCAATATGTCCTCAGTAAAGGACAATTGTTGTTTTTGCCACTCTTACGACGGGAGGATAAAAAAGGCAACCCTGGAGGAACAGAGGAAAGATATTTGAGTTGGTGCACAGATGTTTTCCCTCCAATTTCCACATTCCACACCACTTCAGTCTGACCCCAAAACACAGACGCCAGCCAGAAGGGAGCCCACCCAAGAATCATAAAGATAGATGCCAAATTGAATTAGCTAACCCTGATTTAAATATAAGGACATTATATTTTGTGAATCAATTCCTTAAGTTCCCCTCAGACCACAGGTATATGAAGTCCTTAACTGTTGTTGTTTTTTTTTGTAATGTTTGAAGTACAGTAATTATAAAGAAAAATATAATAAACATGCACCAACCCACCCAACTGCAGAATGTTAGCACTTTGTCAAATTTGCTTCAGACTTCTTAAATAAAAGAAATGAAACTTCCCAGATAAAAATTTGAAGTCTCCTTTGTTCCCAGCTGGAACCTCATTCCCTTCCCATCTCGGAAGTAAGCATTATAATGACGATGCCAGGGTTCCTCCCAGGAAGTCAATGTTTCCTGCTTTTACCACATAAGTTGCAAACATAAACAACCTAGACATTATGTAAGTCAGCATTTTTATACATAGACTAGAGGCCCGATGAACGAAATTGGTGCAAGGGTAGGCCTTCACAGCCCCAGCTGCCTTGCAGCCCGGAGGCGCCATCCCCCGCCCACTGGTCATTCTGAAAGGTCGTTCCAGAAGGTCATTCCACCGTCTGGTCTAATTAACATATTGGCTCTTTATTATATAGGAGACTCTACTTATCATTCTGAAACTTGTTTTTTCACTTTCATTTTGTGTTTTAGATCTGGGCATGCTGGTGCATACAAATCTAGTTAATTCATATTAAATGCTACATGATAATTTATTTTTTAACCAAGGTAATTATGCTTGAGCAGGAAAATTAAGCCCCTTTTTTTTTTTCACCAGACTCTTCAGCACATGTTTTACCAGAAGTATTTCTGTTATCTGCCCTCTTTAGGCATGTCTCCTTTTACCTGCGAGTTCCTTAGATGCATTACTAATTATCATTCAGTCTGTGTTTATTACAAGCCTTGCATGGGAAAAGCACTATTTTAGACAATGGGGATACAGAAGAGATTAAATGAGACAAGATCCCTAGCCTCAAGTAGCTTATAGTCTACCTAAAAAGATGGACAATACACAATTTATCAAATAAATAAGACTATCTCATTTTGTGATAACTTCTCTCAGAAAATGAAGACAATGATATTATGAGGGTGAGAGGAGTAGTGGAAAGTGGTCTACTTTAGAAAGGGTGATCAAAGAAGGCTTTCCCAAGGAGCAGTTACTGTTGAATGGGAATTCGGGGAACACGAGAAGTAGGCAACATGTGCTGAGACCAGGGATGGGCGTTCCAGGCACAGGCAACAGAAAGTGCATAGACAAGCTCACTTACCGTGTTTATGACACAGAATGAGAGCAGTACAGTAATGTAAATATCTGTGTTTTCCGATGGTCTTAGGCGACCCTGCTAGCGATTCTCAACCTGGGGGTCGCGACCCACAGGTTGAGAACCGCTGCTGAAGAGCCTAAGACCATCGGAAAACACAGATATTTACATCATGATTCATTAACAGTAGCAAAATTACAGTTATGAAGTAGCAACGAAATAATTTTATGGTTGGGGGTCACCACAACATGAGGAACTGTATTAAAGGGTCCAGGCATTAGAAAGGTTGAGAACCACTGCTCTAGAGGATGAAGGAGAGAGAGGAGTCAAGGAGGACTCAAGGTGTAAGAGGCTGAAGGCTGGTGCCATTTATTGAAACAAAGAAGAATGGGAAAGGAAAAGGGTTAGTCAAAGAAAAGTCAAGACTTCTGTTTTAAACACAATAAATACCAGAGATTAAGCATGTAGGCATTATTTAAAGCCATGGGACTAGATGACATCACTTAGGGAGGAAATGTAAACAAAGAAGATAAAATGGTCCAGAACTGGTCCTGGGAGGACTCTAACATTCAGAGGAGGAACTAGGGAGAAGCATCCATGGGGAAAAGACTAAGAAGGAATAACCAACAGGTAAGAAGGACCCCAGGGTAACCTTGTGCCAAGGGAATGAAAGAAGAACTTGTGTTCCTACGGGGTATTTGAATGGAGTGGAGAGAATGAGATCCAGATTGAAGAGCATGACGCGTGAATAGGAGGTGAAGACGTGAATGGATAGTGTGGGGCAGATAATTTTTAGAGAAGTTTTGTTTTGAAGGGTGGCAGAGATGTGATGCACTAAAAGGGACTTGGCTGTCATCAGAGATTTTTCTTAATGTGATAAAGGAAATCGGTAGTACAGGGAGAGAACAACTGCAGAAATTAAGTCCTTGAGAAGGCAGCAGAAGGACATGGACATACATGTACATGCTTAGATATATGTGTGTGTATATACATATGTGTACATAGCATTATACATAATGTATATTGCATAATATATAATACATAATGCATAATATATAATAAACTAGAGGCCCAATGCATGAAATTCATGCATGAGTAGGCCTTCCTTCTTCCAGCTGCTGGTACCGGCTTCCCTCGCAGTCCTGGCTTCGTCTGGAAGGATGGAAAGATGTCCGGAAGGATGTCCAGTCTAATTAGCACATTATGCTTTTATTATTATAGATAATATATGATATACAGTATACAATGTACAATATACAATATATAACACATAACATGTAATATATAACATATATAATATATAAAGTGTGTGTATACACCTTTTTTTCCTTCTACCTTTTTTTCTTCTATGTTTAAAAGAAAGACAGATGGGCATACATACAGTTGGGTTTGTATGTTATTGGAATGGAAGGGGAGAAGGAAGAAAGGTGAATGGCATGAGTGGCAGAGAATTAGGAGTATCCGGTGGCATAGGCAGATGGCTTAACCTTGAAACCATGACCTTCAGGTAAGATAAAAAGCAATGGTCTAAAAGTGGCAATGTAGTTGGGTGATGTTGGAGAGAAAAACCTCTCTCCTTGAGAGACCAACAGGGAAAGTGTCCTCAAAGAAGCCAGGTTTGTTAAGGCAAAGAGCATATTTAGGGGCAAGACTGCCACTGCAGGGGGCTTTGCTATCACCTATTTGGAGCTCCAGAGCCACAGTGAAGAAGTTCAGGGGAAGGACAGCAACTGTTACATGGAGAGGAGCAGATCTGAGTAGAATGGGAATCTGGAACGCAATGACAACTGAGGCACTTGAACTATGGTCGAAGCAGGGCTATGAGGTCAATCAGATTAGTTCTGATTGTCTCTTAGAAGAATGGGAGGATTTGAACTACAGCCTGCGTTCTCACTAGGACTATTTCACACCTTATTTCTCCTCAAATCATCAGTTTCCCCTCATTCTCAACTGAGGATCTCACTTATTTCACTGAGACAACAGAAGTAATCAGAAGAGAACTATTGTCTCTCCATTTGCACCTCTATTCCCATGCTCCACCTTCTCTTTGTCCTAGCTTCCAGCACATTGTAGAGATATATTCAG